>NW_019946689.1:30837-38292 GCF_002910315.2 Salvelinus sp. IW2-2015
TCCTGTGTTATATATGTGGTACAATATAATGATTCCCATTCCTGTGTTATATACTGTTGTCAAATATAATGAGGATTCCCATTCCTGTTTATATATGTGTTAAATATAATGGATTCCATTCCTGGTTATATATGCGTTAAATTATAATTGGATTCCCATTCCTGTGTTATATATGTGGTCAAAAATTATAAGTAGATTCCCATTCCTGTGTTATATATGTGGTCAAATATAATGGATTCCCATTCCTGTGTTATATATGTGGTTTAAATATAATGGATTCCCATTTCCTGTGTTATATATGTGGTCAAATATAATAGATTCCCATTCCTGTGTTATATATGTGGTCAAATATAATGGATCCCATTCCTTTGTTATATATGTGGTCAAATATAATGGATTCCCATTCCTGTGTATTATGTTGTCAAATATAATGGATTCCCAATTCTGTGTTATATATGTTGGTCAAATATAATGGATTCCCATTCCTGTGTTATATATGTGTTCAAAATAATGGATTCCATTCCTGTGTTATATATGTGGTTAAATATATATGGATTCCCATTCCTGTGTTATATATGTGGTTAATAATAATAGATTCCCATTCCTGTGTTATATATGTGGTCAAATATAATGATTTCCCATTCCTGTGTGTATATATGTGGTCAAATATAATAGATTCCATTCCTGTGTTAATATGTGGTCAAATATAATTGATTCCCATTCCTGTGTATATATGTGGTCAAATATAATGGATTCCCATTTCCTGTGTTATATATGTGGTAAATATAAAGATTCCCATTCCTGTTGTTATATATGTGGTCAAATATAATAGATTCCCATTCCTGTGTTATATATGTGGTCAAAATAATGATTCCCATTCCTGTGTTATATTATGTGGTCAAATATAATGGATTCCCATTCCTGTGTTATATATGTGGTTAAATATAATAGATTCCCATTCCTGTGTGATATATGTGGTCAAATACAATGGATTCCCATTCCTGTGTTATATATGTGGTCAAATATAATGGATTCCCATTCCTGTGTTATATATGTGGTCAAATATAATGGATTCCCATTCCTGTGTATATATGTGGTCAAATATAATGGATTCCATTCCTGTGTTATATATTGTGTAGTGGTCAAATATAATGGATTCCCATTCCTGTGTTATATATGTGGTCAAATATAATGGATTCCCATTCCTGTGTTATATATGTGTAAATATAATGGATTTCCATTCCTGTGTTATATATGTTGGTCAAATTATAATGGATTCCCATTCCTGTGTTATATATGTGGTCAAATATAATGGATTCCCATTCCTGTGTTATATATGTGGTCAAATATAATGGATTCCCATTCCTGTGTTATATATGTGGTCAAATATAATGGATTCCCATTCCTGTGTTATATATGTGGTCAAATATAATGGATTCCATTCCTGTGTTATATATGTGGTCAAATAATGGATTCCCATTCCTGTGTTATATATGTGGTCGAATATAATAGATTCCCATTCCTGTTTATATATGTGGTCAAATATAATGGATTCCCATTCCTGTGTTATATATGTGTCAAATATAATGGGATTCCCATTCCTGTGTTATATATGTGGTCAAATATAATGGATTCCCATTTCCTGTGTTATATATGTGGTCAAATATAATGGATCCCATTTGCTGTGTTATATATGTGGTCAAATATAATGGATTCCCATTCCTGTGTTATTATGTGGTCAAATATAATGGATTCCCATTCCTGTGTATATATGTGGTCAAAATAATGGATTCCCATTGCTGTGTTATATTATGTGGTCAAATATAATGGATTCCCATTCCTGTGTTATATATGTGGTCAAATATAATGGATTCCCATTCCTGTGTGTATTACATGTGGTCATAATATAATGAGATCCCATTCCTGTTGTATATATATTGGTCAAATATAATGGATTCCCATCCCTGTGTTATATATGTGGTCAAAATAATGGATTCCCATTCCTGTGTTATATATGTGGTCAAATATAATAGATGAGGGAATGTGTGTCATTAGAGATGCTACGGATTAATTTGCACTCTCACAGAGGGTACTATAGCACAGAACAGTCACAGATAATACCAGACCACTGTCACAGAGGAGTACTATAGCACAGAACAGTCACAGATAAATACCAGACCCACTGTCACAGAGGGGTACTGTAGCCAAGAACAGTCACAGATAATACCAGATCACTGTCACAAGGAGTATTACAGCACAGCAGAACAGTCACAGTTAAATACCAGATTACTGTCACAGAGGGTACTATAGCACAGAACAGTCACAGATAATACCAGACCACTGTCACACAGAGGGGTACTGTAGCCAAGAACAGTCACAGATAATACCAGATCACTGTCACAGAGGAGTACTATAGCCCAGAACAGTCACAGATAATACCAGACCACTGTCACAGAGGGGGACTGTAGCCAAGAACAGTCAAGATAATACCAGATCACTGTCACAGAGGAGTATTACAGCACAGAACAGTCACCGTTAATACCAGATTACTGTCACAGAGGGGTACTATAGCACAGAAAGTCATAGATAATACCAGATCCACTGTCACAAGGGGTACTGTAGCTCAGAACAGTCACAGATAATACCAGACCACTGTCACAAGAGGTACTATAGCCCAGAAAAGTCACAGATAATACCAGACCACTGTCACAGAGGAGGTACTATAGCCCAGAACAGTCACAGATAATACCAGACCACTGTCACAGAGGGTACCTATAGCACAGAACAGTCACAGTTATATACCAGATCACTGTCACAGAGGGTACTATAGCACATAACAGTCACAGATAATACCAGATCACTGTCACAGATCGGTACTACAGCCCAGAACAGTCACAGATAATACCAGATCACTGTCACAGAGGGGTACTATAGCACAGAACAGTCACAGATAATACCAGATCACTGTCACAGAGTACTATAGCACATAACAGTCACAGATAATACCAGATCACTGCACAGAGCGGGTACTACGCCCAGAACAGTCACAGATTACCAGACCACTATCACAGAGGGTACTATAGCCCAGAACAGTCACAGTTAATGTCAGTCTCAGACTCAGCATACTCCAGTTGAGTTCATGGCAGACATAAGCACCTATGGTTGATTGGTCGCTGTGACATGGGTAGATTAGTCATGGCTCTATCCCTCTCGCCCTGGCTCAGCATGGTCTAATTGGTCTCTCCCTTAACACTGATCACTGCACACCCCCCTTCTCTCTCCTTCACTGCCTACTGTCAGCTGATCAGATCATCTGTTTAATCAGCATGATTTTAGTGATGAATGGTTTACCCCTCTCTCTCTCTCTCTCTCTGTCTCTCTCTCTCTCTCTCTCTCGCTCTCTCTGTCTCTCTCTTACTCTCTCTCTCTCTCTCTCTCTCCTCTCTCTCTCTCTCTCTCTCTCTCTCTCTCTCTTCTCTCTCTCTCTATCTCTCTCTCTCTTTCTCGTTAGGAGAGCAGGGACTGGGGAGGAGAGGAGAGGGAAGGATAGTCCTCTACAGTGTCTGTTCTCTCTGATAGTCTCTCTACAGAGTTCCCACGACTCCTAAACAGAGAGGGATATTTCCGAGAGGACTGTCCCTCCACTCCCCGTCAAGTTAGCATGAAATCTGAGCAACTTAGTCCCTACTGCAGCAGTACCAACACAGAGATCCAGGAGGTGACAGAGATGATGAAATGGTCCTCGGACACCAAGAGGTTCACATTCTTGTTTTGTTTCCCCCCCTAACACCTACACAGCTGATTCAAATGATGATGATTAGTTGGTGATTTGAATGAGCTGTGTAGCGCTAGGGACAAAACAAAACAAGATGTGAACCTCTTGTGGTCCTGAGGACRGAGTTTTGGGAAAACCTGCTCTATTGTGATATTTACTATCAGAACCAGTGTGTAGGAAAATGTTTAAGATATGACACTACTGTATATAGGCAGAAGGGTCCCATCTGAACACACTAAACAAAGAGTTTTCTCTCCCAGACAATGCTAGTCCACCCAGACAAGGGAACAGGAAGTGAGACATCCCACTCCCTCATTCTTTCTGGTTCATATACAGCCAATTAACGAAGCAGACCAGACGCAGCTACTAATGCATTGGTGGCTATGGGAGAGCCACCCCTTAAAAGGAAAGATTCACCTTTTTTGAATGTTGTAGCGTTTTTTTGTGCATCTCTGAGAGATGTCCCTATCAATTCCCCAAGGTCATTTCCTGTTTTCATGTGTATCTGAGCTAGAGGCCGTTCAAACAGGCATAAATACAAGCCGGTATGACGAGTTTTGCATCATGTGAAGACAAGTTATCCACCATCTTTGGTCCACCTGCTTCTGGAACGTAGAGATATTATCTCATATCTATATCTTTGTCATTATATCGTCTGTGACAGCATGGGCAGAGCAAATGAGTCTATCGCCATTTTAAAGTAGTCCATTTTATTCTTCACGATTGGCTGATCCTTGCTGATGACCCCGGTTGGATATGACTCCAACAGTGTCACCACGAGGGATCAGCCAATGAAGTTGGAAGTCCCCAACCACTTGACTACTTTAAAATGGTGGAAGAGCTCAATGGGGCTTCCCATGCTAATACAGCCTAGAGGCCTCTATCATTCTCTATGTTCTGGAACGTCAACATGAAGGGTCACAGCCATGTCAAACAGCAGGTGCAATAGAGTTGGACATTGGCTATTTGAATTTGTAAATTTTTGTAAAATATTTTTTTTCTCAGACGCAGTACGGGAAAGTGATCTAATTTACACATTTACAATTTCTTATTTTCTTTTTGCCGTGTTTGGGAGAAGTTAGGAAACATCGTCTGTAACTTACTCCAGCGCTGCCTGCTGCATAAGGCTGTAATTGCCACAAAGTTCAAAGATTTTTTGCAGCTAATTTTATTTTCAGCGCTTCAATCTGTGAAGTTTGTGAAATTATAATGGAATCATTTTTTCCAATTATATGTTGGTTATTTGCCATGCAATGTACCACTCTATACTATGGGGTTACTGTGAATTCTCAGTAGCCTGATGGAGATGACATTTAAGTCCCAATCGGCACCCTATTACATATATAGTGCACTACAATGGGCCCTGCTCACAACAAGTGCACAATAAAGGGAATAGGGGTTCATTTGGAAGACAGCCTTTAGTGTGTTTAAATGGTCCCTGATGTTGTGGAGGAGTTGTTAACACATCAGTATCTCAGTAACATAGTGAGGGTTTGAAGGGTTATAACCCTTCAAACCCTCACTAAACCCGTCAAACCCTCACTATGTTACTGATGTGTTAACAACCCCCTATAACCCATCAACCCTCACTATGATACTAACCCTAACCCTAACCCTCCTATAAAGGAGGTGACAGTAAAACTAACCCTAATCCTAACCCTAACCCTAACCCTAATCTTACCCTAACCTTATCCCTAAAACTAAACCTAACCCTAATCTTTTTTATTTTATTTTATTTTTATTTAACCTTATTTAACCAGTAGGCAAATTGAGAACACGTTCTCATTTACAATTGCGACCTGGCCAAGATAAAGCAAGCAGTTCGCACACATACAACAACACATAGTTACACATGGAGTAAAACAAACATATAGTCAATAATACAGTGAAAAAAAATAAGTCTATATACAATGTGAGCAAGTGAGGTGAGATAAGAGAGGTGAAGGCAAACAAATATATATAAATAAATAAAATAAATAAATAAAAATATAAAAGCCATGGAGGTGAAGTGAATACAACACAGCAAGTAAAATAAAACTAAAAAAACCCTGGAATGGTTGGTTTGCAGCGGAAGAAAGTGCAAAGTAGAGACAGAAAATAATGGGGTGCAAAGGAGCAAAATAAAGTAATAAAATAAATACAGTAGGTAAGAAAGGTAGTTTGTTTGGGCTAAATTGTAGATGGGTTATGTACAGGTGCAGTAATCTATGAGCTGCTCTGACAGCTGTGTGCTTAAAGCTAGTGAGGGAGATAGGTGTTTCCAATTTCAGAGATTTTGTAGTTCGTTCCAGTCATTGGCAGCAGAGAACTGGAAGGAGAGGCGTCCAAAGGAAGAATTGGTTTTGGGGTGACTAGAGAGATATACTGCTGGAGCGCGTGCTACAGATAGGTGCTGCTATGGTGACCAGCGAGCAGAGATAAGGGGGGACTTTACCTAGCAGGGTCTTGTAGATGACCTGGAACCAGTGGTTTGGCGACGAGTATGAAGCGAGGGCCAGCCAACGAGAGTGTACAGGCGCCAGTGTGGGTAGTATATGGGCTTTGGTGACAAAACGGATGGCACTGTGATAGACTGCATCCAATTTATTGAGTAGGGTTTTGGAGGCTATTTTGTAAATGACATCACCGAAGTCGAGGATTGGTAGGATGGTCAGTTTTACAAGGGTATGTTTGGCAGCATGAGTAAAGGATGCTTTGTTGCGGAATAGGAAGCCAATTCTAGATTGACTTTGGATTGGAGATGTTTGATGTGAGTCTGGAAGGAGAGTTTACAGTCTAACCAGACACCTAGGTATTTGTAGTTGTCCACATATTCTAAGTCAGAACCGTCCAAAGTAGTGATGTTGGACAGGCGGGCAGGGGCAGGCAGCGATCGGTTGAAGAGCATGCATTTGGTTTTACTTGTATTTAAGAGCAGTTGAGGGCCACGGAAGGAGAGTTGTATGCATTGAAGCTCGCCTGGAGAGTTTAACACAGTGTCAAAAGAAGGGCCAGAAGTATACAGAATAGTGTCGTCTGCGTAGAGGTGGATCAGAGAATCACCAGCAGCAAGAGCGACTCATTGATGTATACAGAGAAGAGAAGTCGGTCCAAGAATTGACACCTGTGGCACCCCCATAGAGACTGCCAGAGCCCGGACAACAGACCCTCCGATTTGACACACTGAACTCGATCAGAGAAGTAGTTGGTGAACCAGCGAGGCAATCATTAGAGAAACAAGGCTGTCGAGTCTGCCAATGAGGATGTGGTGATTGACAGATCAAAAGCCTTGGCCAGGTCAAGAATACGGCTGCACAGTATTGTTTCCTATCGATGGCGGTTACGATGTCGTTTTATGACCTTGAGCGTGGCTGAGGTGCACCCATGACCAGCTCTGAAACCAGATTGCATAGCGGAGAAGGTGTGGTGGGATTCGAAAGGGTCGTAATCTGTTTGTTGACTTGGCTTTCGAAGACCTTAGAAAGGCAGGGTAGGATAGATATAGGTCTGTAGCAGTTAGGGTCAAGGGTGTCCCCCCTTTGAAGGGGGATAACCGCAGCTGCTTTCCAATCTTTGGGATCTCGGACGACACGAAAGAGAGGTTGAAGAGGCTAGTAATAGGGGTGGCAACAATTTCAGCAGATAGTTTTAGAAAGAAAGGGTCCAGATTATCTAGCCCGGCTGATTTGTAAGGGTACCAG
>NW_019946689.1:38316-49143 GCF_002910315.2 Salvelinus sp. IW2-2015
ACTGATCAACCTATTGTGTGTATTGAACATTATATTGGACTGTAGCAGCTAGCTATCTGGCTACGATTAAACCTATTGTGTGTATTGAACATTCATATTGGACTGTAGCAGCACAGCTAACTGGTACCGATCAACCTATTGTGTGTATTGAACATTCATATTGGACTGTAGCAGCTAGCTAACTGGCTACCGATCAACCTATTGTGTGTATTGAACATTCATATTGGACTGTAGCAGCTAGCTAACTGGCTACCGATCAATCTATTGTGTGTATTGAACATTCATATTGGACAGCCTTACCTGTATAGTAGCACCAACACCCATCAGCCCAATCTCTTCTTGACGTCAAAGCTGCCAGTGTATTGTTGCTATAGGAGTTTATGGAAACAGGATATGCCTGTACACTTTTATAAATGCAGACAGACAATTTGTTAGTTTGTTTTACGTGTGGGAGCTTTTTGTGTCAGTAAAAATGCCTAAGTGAGAAACGGAGGTTAAACTACTTTTATGAGCAAATATTTATATAATAACCATCACATCTTAGTTAACTTGGAGTCACGTGTGAT
Source organism: Salvelinus sp. IW2-2015 (assembly GCF_002910315.2). NCBI lineage: Eukaryota > Metazoa > Chordata > Actinopteri > Salmoniformes > Salmonidae > Salvelinus > Salvelinus sp. IW2-2015. Next base: position 38,883 of record NW_019946689.1, read on the forward strand.
ATGTTGTGTGGTCCTCCCTCCTACGACTTGGAACCCATGTAGTTTATTAGGCTACAGATTAAATAAGTTATGAACTTCACAGGGTGGTGAAACTGCATGTGATGAGCTTGATGCTCTTTCCAATACATTTTGATGGTCTTATTCTGGTGACATGATGATTGATGCTTGGTTGCCATTTGACAAATAAAATAATATCTCTCCTATCCATAATAATCTCATCATGTATGTAGCCTACCAGCACGGGACAAGAGGACATTTTCTATTTTACGTAACAGTTTTTAAAACCATCAGTGAAGTTGAAAATGCGATGAAAACCCATTTAACTTGTATTTTTCATTTGGAAAATGGGAATTTAACAGCAAAAGTTATTTATTTGTCAGCAAAGCCTTTTATCCGCAATAAATCTGTTTGATAGAAACATTTCTGGTGGGAAAATGTGTATATTGTTTTATGCAGATTTTAGAATATTCACATGTAAATCTGTCGCAAATTACATGGAAAATTAGCTACTAAGGTGGATATTGATCCAACACCTGCCGTTTATCCAAACCAGCCCACTGGGCACAGACGTCAGTTCAACATCTAGTTTCTATTTAGTGATTGTCAACTGAGTTGAAATCAACACAAATGTAACCTGTCATTGGATTTAGGTTGCAAGTTGGGTTGAAAAAATAAATCCAATCCGTTTTCTACATCTATCATCATCACATGGATATATTTTGTTGAAATGACGTGGAAACAACGTTTATTCAACCAGTGGTTTGTAAATGCCCCCAGGAAAGTGAACTAGGAACTCTTCATTTAGACAATGATGAAACAGCAATCGTGGGCGGTAAGTGAACATTTTAATGTCATTAAATCATCAGTGGGCAACAGTGCAAATGTAAACAATGGAACAATGCATCACATCCAAATATCACTTTATATCTGTAGTACTGGAGGAAAGACACCCAGATAAACACAAACACAGTCAAAGTTTTAAAAAGAACCATTTAAAACACATGAAATCTGATCTACTCTATGTTCAAACTGCATACTCCATATTCAATTCATGTTTTCTAATAAAAACACACATATATGGTTTGAGTATACTTAGTACATTGGTAAAAACAGGTAAACACATTCTCAGTCAACAATATAAGAAATAACGGGAGCACTGTGTATGTTCTCTGATGAATTTTAACCTTTCTAGGACACACGTTCCGCTGCGGAACCCCTCTACAACATTCCGCTGAAAAGGCAGTGCGGGAAATTCAAAAATATTTTTGGGAAATATGTAACTTTCACACATTAAACAGTCCAATACAGCAAATGAAGGATAAACATCTTGTTAATCTACCCATCATGTTCATTTAAAAAATGCTTTACAGCGAAAACACAACATATGATTATGTTAGATCACGCCAAGTCCAAAAAACACACAGCCATTTTCCCAGTCACAAAAAGCAGAAATAGAGATAAAATGAATCACTAACCTTTGATGATTTTCATCAGATGACACTCATAGGACATCATGTTACACAATACATGTATGTTTTGTTCAATAATGTCATATTTATATCCAAAAATCTCAGTTTATATTGGCGCCATGTTCAGAAATGCCTCCAAAATATCCGGAGAAATTGCAGAGCGCCACATCAAATAACAGAAATACTCATCATAAACTTTGATGAAAGATACATGTTTTACATAGAATTAAAGATACACTTGTTCTTATGCAACCGCTGTGTCAGATTTTAAAAAAACTTTACGGAAAAAGCACACCATGCAATAATCTGAGACGGTGCTCAGATATAAACAACATTTCTCCACCATGTTGGAGTCAACAGAAATACGGAATTACATGATAAATATTCCCTACCTTTGATGATCTTCATCAGGATGCACTCCCAGGAATCCTAGTTCCACAATAAATTGTTGTTTTGTTCGATAATGTCCATTATTTAGTTCCAAGTAGCTACTTTTAGTACACACATCCAAACACTCGTGCAGGTCCAGGCGAACGTCGGACGAAAACTTCAAAAAGTTACATTACAGGTCGAAAAAACTTGTCAAACTAACTATAGAATCAATCTTTAGGATGTTGTTATCCTAAATATTCAATAACGTTCCAACCGGAGAATTCCTTTGTGTCTGTAGAAGTAATGGAACGTAGTAGATATCATTTGGAATGCGCGTGACCAGGACCTGGCTCTCTGCCAGACCACTGACTCAAACAGCCCCCATCCGGCTCAACATCACAGTAGAAGCTTCATTCAACGTTCTACAGACTGTTGACATCTAGTGGAAGGCGTAGGAAGTGCAAACAAATCCATATCTTACTGGGATTTCATTAGGCGATGAGTTGAAAATCGACCCGCCTCAGAATTCCCACTTCCTGTTTGGGTTTTTGCCTGCCATATGAGTTCTGTTATACTCACAGACATCATTCAAACAGTTTTAGAAACTTCAGAGGGTTTTCTATCCAATAGTAATACTATGCATATATTAGATCTGGGACAGAGTAGGAGGCAGTTCACTTTGGGCAAGCTATTCATCCAAAGTGAAAATGCTGCCCCCTATCCCTAAAACGTTTTAAGTCAATGTGATGTGAAATATCAATATGACACACTAGGAGAAGTAATGAAGTCAATGTGAATATCAATTTACACACTAGGATAAGTAATTCTTCTATCCTGTGTGGATTTTCATATGACTTTTAAGTGACTGTGATGAGTAATATGTCTTCCCACAGTCTGAGCATTTGTAAGGCTTCTCCCCTGTGTGCAGTCTCATGTGTTCTTTCAGCTTTCCTAACCGGTTAAAACGCTTTCCACACTGGGAACAGTGGTAAGGTTTCTCCCCTGTGTGGATTCGCTCATGAGCTTTCAGGCTTCCTAACTGGCTAAAACTATTTCCACACTGGGAGCAATGGAAAGGCTTCTCCCCTGTGTGTATTCGCTCATGAGATCTCATGTTTCCTAACTGGTTAAAACTCTTTCCACACTGGGAGCAATGGTGTGGCTTCGACCCTGTGTGTGTCCTCTGATGTCTGTTCAGGCTTCCTAATTTGGTAAACCTAGTTCCACACTGGGAGCAGTGGTAAGGCTTCTCCCCTGAGTGTATTCGCTCATGAGATTTCATGTTTCCTAACTTGTTAAAACTCTTTCCACACTGGGAGCAATGGAAAAGCTTCTCCCCTGTGTGTATTCGCTCATGAACTTTCAGTTTTCCTAACTGGTTAAAACTCTTTSCACACTGTGCGCAATTGTATGACTTCTCTCCTGGTTGTGTCCTCTCATGTCTTTTCAGGCTTCCTAACTTGGTAAAACTCTTTCCAATCCGGGAGCAGAGGTGTCGTCTTGCTGGTTTGGACGTCTCCGGTTCCTCCAAGTTTGGTTTTCCTCCTGCCAAAGACAGTGTTTATTTAAAGAGAGACCTGAATGAAATCTCCACATGATAAAACTGCCTTATGAGGTTTAATCTAAATCAGATCCCTCAAACATTTCATAATTTAAAACTATCTTGGTGTGATTTTAAAACAAATGTTGTAGCTTCCTGGTAATAACTGATAATATGTTTACGTTACTTATTTATTCATTCTGTTTTATAAGTCAGAACACAAAACACTAGACAGTTCTATGACACTCAAGACACAGACATCGCTGGATTCCTATCAAGCAGGTGGTTCTAAATATATAACCTTTGTAGCTGTATGATACAGAATGCGACCTACACACTTCCTTAAAACCTAAAATAAGGGAAAGTTCACACATTTTAAACAGTTTTACTATCATTAATGTCACGATATTTGGGGTAAAGTAAAAAAGAATGTGAAATATTTTTGGGAAGATTAAAAATATAAATATGTAAAGTGTTGGTCCCATGTTTCATGAGCTGAAATAAAATATCCCAGAATTTTTCCACACGCATGAAAGCTTATTTACCTCAAATTTGGTGTACAAATTTGTTTGTATCCCTGTTAGTGAACATTTCTCCTTTGCCAAGATAATCCATTCACCTGACAGGTGTGGCATTTCAAGAACTTGATTAAACAGCATGATCATTACACAGGTACACCTTGTGCTGGGGCCACTCTAAAATGTGCCGTTTTGTCACACAACACAATGCCACAGATGTCTCAGAGGGAGCGTGCAATTGGCATGCTGACTGCAGGAATGTCCACTGGAGCTGTTGCCAGGGAATTTAATGTACAGTACCAGTCAAAAGTTTGGACTCACCTACACATTCAAGGGTTTTTCATTATTTTTACTATTTTGTAAATTGTGGAATAATAGTGAAGACATCAAAACTATGAAAAAACACATATGGAATCATGTAGTAACCAAAAYAAGTGTTAAACAAATCGAAATATATATTAGATTCTTCAAAGTAGCCACCCTTTGCCTTGATGACAGCTTGGCATTCTCTCAACCAGCTTCACCTGAAATGCTTTTCCAAGAGTCTTGTAGGAGTTCCCACATATGCTGAGCATTTGTTGGCTGCTTTTCCTTCACTCTGCGGTCCAACTCAACCCAAACCATCTCAATTGGGTTGAGGTCGGGTGATTGTGGAGGCCATGTCATCTTATGCAGCACTCCATCACTCTCCTTCTTGGTCAAATAGCCCTTACACAGCCTGGAGGTGTGTTGGGTCATTGTCTTGTTGAAAAACAAATGATAGTCCCACTAAGCCCAAACCAGATGGGATGGTGTATCACTGCAGAATGCTGTGGTAGCCATGCTGGTTAAGTGTGCCTTGAATTCTAAATAAATCACAGACTACAGACAGTGTGACAGCAAAGTACCCCCACTCCACCTCCTCCATGCTTCACGGTGGGATCCACACATGCGGGATCATCCATTTACCTACTCGGTGTCTCACAAAGATACAGTGGTTGGAACAAAAATCTCAATTTGGACTCATCAGACCAAAGGACGATTAACCGGGTCTAATGTCCATTGCTCATGTTTTTTGGCCCAAGCAAGTCTCTTCTTATTATTGGTGTCTTGAGAAGTGGTTTCTTCGCAGCAATTCGACAATGAAGGCCTGATTCACGCAGTCTCCTCTGACATGTTGATGTCTGTTACTTCTACTCTGTGAAGCAGTTATTTGTGCTGCAATTTGAATAATGAACTTATCCTCTGCAGCAAGAGGTCTTCAGAGGGAGCGTGCAATTGGCATGCTGACTGCAGGAATTTCCACTGGAGCAGTTTCCAGAGAATTGAATGTTTATTTCTCTACCATAAGTGTAGGCAGCTTATGGTAGAGAATTAACATTCAATTCATTATAGAGAATTTGGCATCCAAGCGGCTTCACAACCGCAGACCGCATATACCACGCCAGTCCAGGACCTCCACATTGTCTTAGACCTGCCACCCGGACAGCTTCATTGGCTGGGCTGGTCTTGGCTCCCAGCGGGTAGGCCTGTCTTCCAAGTGGGTGGGCTTATGCCCTCCAAGGCCCACCCAGGCTGTTCCTCCCCCAGTAATGTGAAGTCCATAGATTAGGGCCTAATGAATTTATTTACATTGACTGATTTCCTTATATGAACTGTAAGTCGTTGAAATTGTATAACCAAATACAGTGAGGGAAAAAAGTATTTGATCCCTGCTGATTTTGTACGATTTACCCACTGACAATTAAATTATCAGTCTATAATTTTAATGGTAGGTTTATTTGAACAGTGAGAGACACAATAACAACAAAAAATCCAGAAAAACGCATGTCAAAATGTTATAAATTGATTTGCATTTTAATGAGGGAAATAAGTATTTGACCCCCTCTCAATCAGAAAGATTTCTGGCTCCCAGGTGTCTTTTATACAGGTACGAGCTGAGATTAGGAGCACACTCTTAAAGGGAGTGCTCCTAATCTCAGTTTGTTACCTGTATAAAGGACACCTGTCACAGAAGCACTCTCTTAAAGGGAGTTTTTTCCCCCTCACTGTATATATTTTATATTTGAGATTCTTCAAAGTAGCCACCCTTTGCCTTGATGACAGCTTTGCACACTCTTGGCATTCTCTCAACCAGCTTCATGAGGTAAATCAAATCAAATGTTAATTAGTCACATATACATGTTTAGCGATGTTTTGCGGGTGTAGCGAAATGCTTGTTTCTCTAGCTCCAACAGTGCAGTAATAACTAACAAGTAATCTAACAATTTCACAACAATACACACACATCTAAAGTAAAGGAATGGAATTAATATATACATATTTGGAGGAGCAATGTCAGAGCAGCATAGACTAAGATATAATAGGATAGAATACAGTATGTACATATGAGATAAGTAATGCAAAATATGTTAAACATTAGTGACTAGTGACTAGTGTTCCATTACTAAGTGGCCAGTGATTTAAGTCTATGTATATAGGGCGGCAGCCTCTAATGTGCTAGTGATGGCTATTTAACAGTCTGTTGGCCTTGAGATAGAAGCTGTTTTTCAGTCTCTCGGTCACCGCTTTGATGCACCTGTACTGACCTCGCCTTCTGGATGATGCGGGGGGAACAGGCAGTGGCTCGGGTGGTTGTTGTCCTTGATGATCTTTTTGGCCTTCCTGTGACATCGGGTGCTGTAGGTCTCCTGGAGGGCAGGTAGTTTGCCTCCGGTGATGCGTTGTGCAGACCACACCACCCTCTGGAGAGCCTTACGGTTGTGGGCGGAGCAGTTGCCGTACCAGGCGGTGATACAGCCCAACAGGATGCTCTCGATTGTGGCATCTGTAGAAGTTTGTGAGTGCTTTTGGTGACAAGCCAATTTCTTCAGCCTCCTGAGTCAGACTAGAAGCCCACTCTGAGTACCTCTTTCCCACTGCCGTTTTTTTGGGTCAGCTTCTGGAATCAGTTAAATTGCTTTGGGGGGTAGGAACAAAAGATCGATTCAGGAAAAGTCGAATTCCTGGTCGTAATGCTGGTGAGTTACCGCCGCTCTGATATCCAAAAATTCATCCCGGCTGTGTGTAACACAAAATAATTCTGGGCTAATAATGTAAAAAAATAACAACATCAAAAATATAGTGCAAAGTTTCCATAAGAGCTAAAGCATGGCAGCCCTATCCATCATTTCCCCTGGAATGCATTTCAATCAACAGGTGTGAGACATCAACTACGGAATCATGTAGTAATCCAAAATGTTTTAAACAAATCTAAATATATTTTATATTCTTCAAAGTATCCACCCTTTGCCTTGATGACAGCCCTGTACACTCTTGGCATTCACTCAACCAGCCTCATGAGGTAGTCACCTGGAATGCATTTCAAATTACCAGGTGTGCTTTGTTAAAATTAATTTGTGGAATTTCTTTCCTTCTTAATGCATTTGAGCCAATCAGTTGTGTTGTGACAAGGTAGAGTTGGTATACAGAAGATATTTGGCAAAGACCAAGTCCATATAATGGCAAAAAAAACGAAAAATAATCAAAGAGAAATGACAGTCCATCATTACTTGAAGACATGAATGTCAGGCAATCCAGAAAATCTCAAGAACTTCGAAAGTGCAGTGACAAAAACTTCCAAGCGCTATGATGAAACTGTCTCTCATGAGGACCGCACAGGAAAGGAAGACCCAGTTATCCCTGCTGCAGAGGACAAGTTCATTAGAGTTAACTGCACTCAGATTGCAGCCCAAATAAATGCTTCACAGAATTGCAGTAACAGACACATCTAAACATAAACTGTTCAGAGGAGACTGCGTGAATCAGGCCTTCATGGTTGAATTGCTGCAAAGAAACAACTACTAAAGGACACCATAATAAAGAAGAGACTTGCTTGGGCCAAGAAACACGAGCATGGACATTAGACAGCTGGAAATTTGTTCTTTGGTCTGATGAGTCCAAATTTGAGATTTTTGGTTCCAACGCCGTGTTTTTGTGAGACGCAGAGTAGGTGAACGGATGATCTCCGCATGTGTGGTTCCCACCGTGAAGCATGGAGGAGAGGTGTGATGGTGCTTTTCTGGTTAAATGTTTATTTTTTTTATTTAGAGTTCAAGGCACACTTAACCAGCATGGCTACCACAGCATTCAGCAGCGATACGCCATCCCATCTGGTTTGCGAATAGTGGGACTATCATTTGTTTTTCAACAGGACAATGACCCAACACAGCTCCAGGCTGTGTAAGGGCTATTTGACCAAGAAGGAGAGTGCTGCATCAGATTACCTGGCCTCCACAAATCAACCGACCTCAACCCAATTGAGATGGTTTTGGATGAGTTGGACGGCAGAGTGAAGGAAAAGCAGCCAACAAGTGCCCAGCATATGTGGGAACTCCTAAAATTGTCAGAGACTCCAGTCACCCAAGTTATAGACAGTTTTTTTTGCTACCCCACAGCAAGCGGTACCGGAGCGCCAAGTCTAGGACCAAAAGGCTCCTCAACAGATTTTACCCCAAGCCATTAGGCTGCTGAACAATTCATAAAAATCCCCACCGGACAATTTACATTTAACTGCACTGTTGGTTAAGGGCTGTTAACTAAGCATTTCAGGGTAAAGTCTACACTTGTTGTATTCGGCGGATGTGGCAAATAAAGTTTGGTTTGAAGACTGTTGGAAAAGCATTCCAGGTGAAGCTGGTTGAGAGAATGCCAAGAGTCTGCAAAGCTGTATTTGTATTAGTTGGGGACAGCCCTACTGGTAACAGCCACCAGTGGGCAGATCTATTTTATTTGTTAAAGCTAAACTACAGCACTTACTTTGATGAGTCAAATCTGATCCTTTCTTCTCTTCTCCTCCTCTCACAGTTCCACTCAGCCCCATTGTTTTCCTGCAGTCCACCAGCAGCACAGACAACCTCTTCATACCCAGCAGTAAGGCGCTACCGGGAGAGGCATGACACGAGGACTCCGGGAGGGAGGAAGGGCTAGCGTTGTCCTGGTAACCATAAAGAGGGGACACAGACACATATCATTATGGATGCTGATGTCACCGCTGTCATGAAGTGCTTTACAGAAACCCAGCCCAGACCCAGATAGAGCAGGCTGTATGCTAGAACAAACCAAGCTGTACCATCTGGTGTTCTGATCTGGAGAGACTCTTCTCTGACTCGTCAGCATCAGGATGTTGTTGAGGCTCCCCAGAGGATCCACCATAGTCATGTCTCGCTCCTGTGTGAATGAGAACATAAAACAGATGGTAAACTTATGACCTTCTATTGCAATCAACGAAATTGGTGCCTTTTGTGTCCCTTTGATATTTTAAGTAGAAATTATGCTCCAATATTGAATTTTAAAAGCCTGTTATATTAGATGAGGTGAACTTTAATGTAGACCACATGGAGAATGAGAATTCAATACAKYGAAGTCCMAAAAACATATGTACCAATGGCAGATKGCCCCTTMAACAATTYCYMCAGYACTGAACAACATATTCAAGTGTAGAACTTTAGTAGAATGCCCCTTTAAAATAACACATTAGTTCAACAACAGTTTGTGCCCCCGTTTTTAAGACAGTACTCACTGGTGTTAATCTGATATTCTGTCTCCTCTTCTTTTATTGAGATAGCCTCCTCTTCCTCTTTTACTCTAAAAGGTTCTTCCTCTTCTTTCACTACATTCTCTTCTTTCAATGTTATGGCATCGTCCTCCTTTTTGATTCTGAAAGCTTCTACCTCCTCTTCTTCCACTTTGACAACCTCTTTCCCATCTTCCTCTTTCACTGTAATATCATCCTCTTCTTCTTTCAATGTGATGGCCTCCTCTTCCTCCCTATTCATCCTGAAAGCTTCTTCCTCTCCTTTCATCAGAGCTTCTTTCTCCGTCTTGCTTAGTGAGCTCATGCGCCGAGCGATTAGCCTAATGCTATATCAATTTAACACATTTGCTAATTTAAGAAGCAAATTACGTTTAAATGAACCTGTAGATAAGTAAACATAATTATGTTCTAAACACTATGAGTAATATACACAAGATTGGTCTAAAGAGCTCCAATGTTTCGGTGTTATGTTCGCTAGCAAACCACCGCGTCGGTTGAATCAGAAGCCTTTTGTCGCTGTTGAAGAAGCGTCCAGTTCCGTCCGCTAGATTATACGTCACGCAAGAAGCATCACCTGAAAGACTCACATCGCTGCTTGCTGACTGGAGTGKGTAACGCAGATTGGAAAAAAATCTCTAATATGTTTATTCTGGCAGGCAATGTCATAAGTAGTATTTTAAAAACAACCAGATGTTATGTTTTCTCCTCCTTCTTACAGCCAATACTTTCCTCCAGGGCTGACCTGCCCATTAGGCAAGATTAGGTGACAGATTGAAAAGGGTGGCATATTCCGAGCTAAATTGACCAA
>NW_019946689.1:50920-79515 GCF_002910315.2 Salvelinus sp. IW2-2015
GAGCCCTGCCAATCCATCACGACTGGTCTGCCGACGTAATCGCCCAAGGTGATTTCAACATGTTTTTCCTTTGCGATTTCAACATGTTTTTTCTTTGCGATGTCGCCGAAGACCCATCTGCTAGCCCCGGCCCGCTAGCTTTCTGAATTGCAGTGTCTCCAGCTCGCCTAGCGTAGTAGCGACGACCGAACGGCTCCCTGACTCACCTATTGCTGCTCATTGGACCCTATGATCAGTCGGCTACACATGCCTCTTCCTAATGTCAATATGCCTTGTCTATTGCTGTTTAGGTTAGTTATTATTGTTTTATTTCACTGTAGAGCCCCTAGCCCCGCCCAACATGCCTTAGATAGCTCATTTGTCCCAACCCCACACATGCGGAGACCTCACCATGCTTAACTGGTGCCTCCAGAGACACAACCGCTCTCATCGTCACGCAATGCCTAAGTTTACCTCCACTGTACTCACATCCTACCATACCCTTGTCTGTACATTATGCCCTGAATCTATTCTACCACGSCCAGAAATCTTCTCCTTTTATTTTCTGTTCACAATGCACTAGACGACCAATCCTTATAGCCTTTAGCCGTACCCTTATCCTACTCCTCCTCTGTTCCTCTCGGGATGTAGAGGTTAACCCAGGCCCTGTAGCCCCCAGCACCACACCTATTCCCAGGCGCTCTCATTTGTTGACTTCTGTAACCGTAAAAGCCTTGGTTTCATACATGTTAATCAGAAGCCTCCTCCCTAAGTTTGTTTTATTCACCGCTTTAGCACACTCCGCCAACCCTGATGTCCTAGCCGTGTCTGAATCCTGGCTTAGGAAGGCCACCAAAAATTCTGAAATTTCCATCCCCAACTCCAACATTTTCCAACAAGATACAACTGCCAAAGGGGGRGAAGTTGCAATCTACTGCAGAGATAGCCTGCAGAGTTCTGTCATACTATCCAGGTCTGTGCCCAAACAATTCGAGCTTCTTCTTTTAAAAAGTCTCTCACTGTTGCCGCTTGTTATAGACCCCCTTCAGCCCCCAGCTGAGGCCTCGACACCATATGTGAATTGATTGTCCCCCATCTATCTTCAGAGTTAGTACTGTTAGGTGACCTAAACTGGGATATGCTTAACACCCTGGCCGTCCTACAATCTAAGCTAGATGCCCTCAATCTCACACAAATCATCAAGGAACCTACCATCAACCCTAAATCTGTAACCATGGGCACCCTCTTAGATATCATACTGACCAACTTTCCCTCTAAATACACCTCTGCTGTCTTCAACCAGGATAACAGCGATCACTGCTCATTGCCTGCGTCCGTAATGGGTCCGCTGTCAAACGACCACCCCTCATCACTGTCAAACGCTCCCTAAAAAACTTCAGCGAGCAGGCCTTTCTAATCGACCTAGCCCGGGTATCCTGGTAGGAAATTGACCTCATCCTGTCAGTAGAGGATGCCTGGTTGCTCTTTAAAAGTGCTTTCCTCACCATCTTAAATAAGCATGCTCCATTAAAAAAATGGAGAACTATGAACAGATATAGCCCTTGGTTCACCCCAGATTTGACTGCCCTTGACCAGCACAAAAACATCCTGTGGCGTTCTGCATTAGCATTGAATAGCCCCCGCGATATGCAACTTTTCAGGGAAGTCAGGAACCAATATACACAGTCAGGAAAACTAAGGTTAGCTTTTTCAAACAGAAATTTGCATCCAGTAGCACTAATTCCAAATAGTTTTGGGACTCTGTAAAGTCCATGGAGAATAATAGCACCTCGTCCCAGCTGCCCACTGCACTGAGGCTAGGAAACACTGTCACCACCGATAAATCTACGATAATCGATCATTTTAATATTTTTTTTTCTACGGTTGGCCAGCTTTCCATCTGGCTACCCCTACCCCGGCCAACAGCTCTGCACCCCCCGCAGAAACTTACCCAAGGCCCCCCCTCCCATTTCTCCTTCACAAAAATCCAGACAGCTGATGTTCTGAAAGAGCTGCAAAATCTGGATCCGCTGGCCTAATCAGCTGGGCTAGACAATCTGGACCATCTCTTTCTAAAATTATCTGCTGAAATTGTTGCAACCCCTATTATTAGCCTCTCTTTCGTATCGTCTGAGATCCTCAAAGATTGGAAAGCTGCCGCGGTCATCCCACTCTTCAAAGGGGGAGACACGTCATTTGGCTGGAGTGTGGAGCGTCATTGGCTGGAGTTGAGGAGCATCATTTAGCTGGAGTTGAGGAGCGTCATTTGGCTGGAATGAGGAGCGTCATTTGGCTGGAATGAGGAGCGTCATTTGGCTGGAGTTGAGGAGCGTCATTTGGCTGGAGTTGAGGAGCGTCATTTGTCTGGAGTGAGGAGCGTCATTTGGCTGGAGTGAGGAGCGTCATTTGACTGGAGTTGAGGAGCGTCATTTGGCTGGAGTGAGGAGCTATATTTGTCTGGAGCTGAGGAGCGTCATTTGGCGTGAGTGAGGAGCGTCATTTGGCTGGAGTTGAGAACCGTAATTTGCTGGAGTCAAGGACCGTAGTTTACCCTAGTAATACTATGGCTACCCCAGTAGTTTACCCTAGTAATACTATGGCTACCCCAGTAGTTTACCCTAGTAATACTATGGTTACCCAGTAGTTTACCCTAGTAAATACGTAGGTTACCTAGTAGTTTACCCTAGTAATACTATGGTTACCAGTAGTTTACCCTAGTAATAATATGGCTACCCCAGTAGTTTACCCTAGTAATACTGTGGTTACCCTAGTAGTTTACCCTAGTAATACTATGGTTACCCCAGTAGTTTACCCTGTAATACTATGGCTACCCCAGTAGTTTACCCTAGTAATACTGTGGTTACCTAGTAGTTTACCCTAGTAATACTATGGTTACCCCAGTAGTTTACCCTAGTAATACTATGGCTACCCAGTAGTTTACCCCAGTAGTTTACCCTAGTAATACTGTGGTTACCCTAGTAGTTTACCCTAGTAATACTATGGCTACCCCGTAGTTTACCCTAGTAATACTTGGCTACCCCAGTAGTTTACCCTAGTAATACTATGGCTACCCAGTAGTTTACCCTAGTAATACTATGGTTACCCTAGTAGTTTACCCTAGTAATACTATGGTTACCCAGGTAGTTTACCCTAGTAATACTATGGCTACCCAGTAGTTTACCCTAGTAATACTATGGCTACCCCAGTAGTTTACCCTAGTAATACTGTGGTTACCCTAGTAGTTTACCCTAGTAATACTATGGCTACCCAGTAGTTTACCCTAGTAATACTGTGGTTACCCTAGTAGTTTACCCTAGTAATACTATGGTTACCCTAGTAGTTTACCCTAGTAATACTATGGCTACCCCAGTAGTTTACCCAGTAATACCATGGTTACCCCAGTAGTTTACCCTAGTAATACTATGGCTACCCCAGTAGTTTACCCTAGTAATATTATGGTTACCCAGTAATACTATGGTTACCCAGGTAGTTTACCCTGGTAATACTATGGCTACCCCATAATTTACCCTAGTAATACTATGGCTACCAAGAAGTTTACCCTAGTAATAATATGGCTACCCCATAATTTACCCTAGTAATAATATGGCTACCACAGAAGTTTACCCTAGTAATAATATGGCTACCCATAATTTACCCTAGTAATACTATGGCTACCCCAGTAGTTTACCCTAGTAATACTATGGCTACCACAGAAGTTTACCCTAGTAAATAATTGGCTACCCATAATTTACCCTAGTAATAATATGGCTACACCAGACGTTTACCCTAGTAATACTATGGCTACCCCAGTAGTAATACCATTATATTGAGACGACCAAGAGAAGCATGTGTTGATTGATTAGTGCAGATTGTTTTTGGTTCAGAATTTAAAACAAACTACATAATAGGCAATTTCTTAATTCAGTCAAAGAAACGCTCTGCACCATGTGGTTTGGTGTTAACATTGGTCGCCATTGGTCGCCATTCTATGAAAGCTGCTCTTCTCAGTCCAACCACAATCATAAATAACCCTTTAACCACCTTTTTCCACTTAAGGGCCTTATTCCCTGAAGACTTCCTCCTTCCACAACCACAATCATAAATAACCCTTAACTTAAGCGCTGGGCCTTACTCCCTGAAGACTGCCTCCATTAAACCAACCTTGAAACACCTGGACTGGTGTCCACCTTCAGGTCGCCAGCTGTAACGGTGTTTCCTCTGACACATTGGTGCGGCTGGCTTCCGGTGTAAGGGAGCAGTGTGTCAGAAAGCAGTGCGGCTTGGCAGGGTCATGTTTCGGTGGATGCATTGCTCTCAACCTTCGCCTCTCCTGAGTCTGTGTTACAGCGATGGGACAAGACTGTAACTACCAATTGGATATCCCGAAATTGGGAGAAAAAATGGGGAGAATTTATTTTTTTTAAACACCAGGACCCCAACACCCTAAACAAATACGACCAATTGTTCTGTCTTTATTTTACCAGGCAGGAACACATTCTTATTGATGGCCTGGCTGTTCTTTGTAATACAAAGCCACTCTGTTAGATGTAACCACACTATTAATCTGTTAGATGTAACCACACTATTAATCTGTTATATGTAACCACACTATTAATCTGTTAAGATGTAAACCACACTATTAATCTGTTAGATGTAACAACTATATCTGTTAGTGTAACACATATTAATCTGTTAGATGTAACCACACTATTAATCTGTTAGATGTAACCACACTATTAATCTGTTAGATGTAACCACACTAATATCTTTTAAATTGTACAATTTAATCGTTAGATGTAACCACACTATTAATCTGTTAGATGTAACCACACTATTAATCTGTTAGATGTAACCACACTATTAATCTGTTATAGTGTAAGCCACACTATTAATCTGTTATATGTAACCACACTATTAATCTGTTTAGATTGTAACCACACTATTAATCTGTTAGATGTAACCACACTATTAATCTGTTAGATGTAACCACATCATTAATCTTGTTAGATGTAACCACACTATTAATCTGTTAGATGTAACCACCTATTAATCTGTTAGATGTGACCACACTATTAATCTGTTAGATGTAACCACACTATTAAATCTGTTAGATGTAACCACACTATTAAATCTGTTAGATGTAAGCCACACTATTAAAGCCACTCTGTTAGATGTGACCAGACTATTAAAGCCACTCTGTTAAGATGTGACCAGACTATTAAAGCACTCTGTTAGATGCGACGGACTATAAGCCACTCTGTAAGATGTGACCAGACTATTAAAGCACTCTGTTAGATTGTGACCGGACTATTAAAGCCACTCTGTTAGATGTGACCAGACTATTAAAGACACTCTGTTGTAGATGTGACCAGACTATTAAAAGACACTCTGTTAGATTGTGACAGACTATTAAAGTCACTCTGTTAGTTGTGACCAGACTATTAAAGCACTCTGTTAGATGTGACCAGACTATTAAAGCCACTCTGTTAATGTGACCAGACTATTAAAGCCACTCTGTTAGATGTGACCAGACTATTAATCTGTTAGATGTGACCAGACTATTAAAGCCACTCTGTTAGTTGTGACCAGACTATTAAAGCACTCTGTTAGATGTGACCAGACTATTAATCTGTTAGATGTGACCAGACATTAATCTGTTAGATGTACCAGACTATTAATCTGTTAGATGGACCAGACTATTAAAGCCACTCTGTTAGATGTGACCAGACTTATTAAAGACATCTGTTAGATGTAACCACACTATTAAAGCCACTCTGTTAGATGTGACAGACTATTAAAGCCACTCTGTTAGATGTGACCAGACTATTAAAGCCACTCTGTTAGATGTGACCAGACTATTAAAGCCACTCTGTTAGTTGTGACCAGACTATTAAGACACTCTGTTAGATGTGACCAGACTATTAAAGCCACTCTGTTAGATGTGACCAGACTATTAAAGCCACTCTGTTAGATGTGACCAGACTATTAAAGCCACTCTGTTAGATGTGACCAGACTATTAAAGCCACTCTGTTAGATGTGACCAGACTATTAAAGCCACTATGTTAGATGTGACCAGACTATTAAAGCCACTCTGTTAGATGTGACCAGACTATTAAAGCACTGTTAGATGTGACCAGACTATTAAAAGACACTCTGTAAGTGTGACCAGACTATTAAAGCAGTCTGTTAGATGTGACCAGACTATTAAAGACACTCTGTTAGATGTGACCCGAGACTATTAAAGCCACTCTGTTAGATGTGACCAAACTATTAATCTGTTTAGATGTGACCAGACTATTAAAGCCACTCTGTTAGATGTGACCCAGACTATTAAAGCCACTCTGTTACGAATTAAGCCACTCTGTTAGATGTGACCGGACTATTAAAGCCACTCTGTTAGTTGTGACCAGACTATTAAAAGCCACTCTGTTAGATGTGACCAGACTATAAAGCCCCTCTGTAGTTGTGACCGGACTATTAAAGACACTCTGTTAGATGTGACCCGACTATTAATCTTGTTAGATGTGACCAGACTATAAAGCCACTCTGTTAGATGTGACCAGACTATTAAAGCCACTCTGTTAGATGTGACCAGACTATTAAAGCCACTCTGTTAGTTGTGACCAGACTATTAAAGACACTCTGTTAGGTGACCAAGACTATTAAAGACACTCTGTTAGTTGTGACCGGACTATTAAAGACACTCTGTTAGATGTGACCAGACTTTAAGACATGTAATACCAGACTATTAAGCCTCTGTTAGATGTGACCAGACTATTAAAGACACTCTGTTAGATGTGACCAGACTATTAAAGCCACTCTGTTAGATGTGACCAGACTATTAAAGACACTCTGTTAGATGTGACCAGACTATTAATCTGTTAGATGTGACCAGACTTATTAAAGCCACTCTGTAGATGTGACCAGACTATTAAAGCCACTCTGTTAGATGTACCAGACTATTAATCTGTTAGATGTGACCAGACTATTAAAGCCACTCTGTTAGATGTGACCAGACTATTAAAGACACTCTGTAGATGTGACCAGACTATTAATCTGTTAGATGTGACCAGACTATTAATCTGTTAGATGTGACAGACTATTAAAGCCACTCTGTTAAGATGTGACCAGACTATTAACCCTCTGTTAGATGTGACCAGACTATTAAAGACACTCTGTTAGATGTGACCAACTATTAAACACTCTGTTAGATGTGACCAGATCTATTAAAGCCACTCTGTTAGTTGTGACCAGACTTATTAAAGGCCACTCTGTGAATGTGACCAGAGTATTAAAGACACTCTGTTAGATGTGACCAGACTATTAAAGCCACTCTGTTAGATGTGACCAGACTATTAAAGCCACTCTGTTAGATGTGACCAGACTATTAAAGCCACTGTTAGAATGTGACCAGAGTATTAAAGCCACTCTGTTAGATGTGACCACTATTAATCTGTTAATGTGACCAGAACTATTAAAGCCACTCTGTTAGATGTGACCAGACTATCTATTAAAGCCACTCTGTTAGATGTGACCAGACTATTAAAGCCACTCTGTTAGATGTGACCAGAACTATTAAGTCATCTGTTAGATGTGCAGACTATAAAGCCACCTGTTAGATGTGACCAGACTATTAAAGTCACTCTGTTAGATGTGACCAGACTATAACCACTCGTTAGATTACCAGACTATTAAGCCACTCTGTAGATGTGACCAGACTATTAAAGCCACTCTGTTAGATGTGACCAGACTATTAAAGCCACTCTGTTAGATGTGACCAGACTATTAAAGCCACTCTGTTAGATGTGACCAGACTATTAAAGCACTCTGTTAGATGTGACCAGACTATTAAGACACTCTGTTAGATGTGACCAGACTATTAAAGCCACTCTGTTTAGATGTGACCAAGACTATTAAAGCCACTCTGTTAGATGTGACCAGACTATTAAAGACACTCTGTTAGATGTGACCAGACTATTAAAGCACTCTGTTAGATGTGACCATACTATTAAAGCCACTCTGTTAGATGTGACCACACTATTAAAGACACTCTGTTAGTTGTGACCAGACTATTTAAAGCCATTATGTTAGATGTGACCAGACTATTAAAGCACTCTGTTAGATGTGACCAGACTATTAAGACACTCTGTTAGATGTGACCATACTATTAAAGCCACTCGTTAGATGTGACAGACTATTAAAGCCACTGTTAGATGTGACCAGACTATTAAAGCCACTCTGTTAGATGTGACCAGACTATTAAAGCAAGCACTCTGTTAGATGTGACCAGACTATTAAAGCACTCGTTAGATGTGACCAGACTATTAAACCACTCTGTTAGATGTGACCAGACTATTAAACACTCTGTTAGATGTGACCAGACTATTAAAGCCACTCAGTTAGTTGTGACCAGACTATTAAAGCCACTCTGTTAGATGTGACCAGACTATTAAGCCACTCTGTTAAGATATGACCAGACTATTAATCTGTTAGATGTGACCAGACTATTAAAGCCACTCTGTTAGTGTGACCAGACTATTAAAGCCACTCTGTTAGATGGACCAGACTATTAAAGCCACTCTGTTAGATGTGACCAGACTATTAAAGCACTCTGTTAGATGTGACCAGACTATTAAAGACACTCTGTTAGATGTGACCAGACTATTAAAGCTACTCTGTTAGATGTGACCAGAACTATTAATCTGTTAGATGTGACCAGACTATTAAAGCTACTCTGTTAGATGTGACCAGACTATTAATCTGTTAAATGTGACCAGACTATTAAAGACACTCTGTTAGATGTGACCAGACTATTAAAGCCACTCTGTTAGATGTGACCAGACTATTAAAGCCACTCTGTTAGATGTGACCAGACTATTTAAAGCCACTCTGTTAGATGTGACCAGACTATTAAAGACACTCTGTTAGATGTGACAACTATTAAAGCCACCCTGTTAGTGTCCAGACTATAAAGCCACTCTGTTAGATGTGACCAGACTATTAAAGCCACTCTGTTAGATGTGACCAGACTATTAAAGCCACTCTTGTTAGATGTGACCAGACTATTAAAGACACTCTGTTAGATGTGACCAGATTATAAAGACACTCTGTTAGATGTGACCAGACTATTAAAGCCACTATGTTAGATGTGACCAGACTATTAAAGCCACTCTGTTAGATGTGACCAGACTATTAAAGCCACTCTGTTAGATGTGACCAGACTATTTAAAGCACTCTGTTAGATGTGACCAGACTATTAAAGACACTCTGTTAGATGACCAGACTATTAAAGCCACCCTGTTAGATGTGTCCAGACTATTAAAGCCACTCTGTTGATGTGACCAGACTATTAAAGCCACTCTTGTTAGATGTGACCAGACTATTAAAGCCACTCTGTTAGATGTGACCAGATTATTAAAGACACTCTGTTAGATGTGACCAGACTATTAAAGCCACTATGTTAGATGTGACCAGACTATTAAAGCCACTCTGTTAGATGTGACCAGACTATTAAAGCCACTCTGTTAGATGTGACCAGACTATTAAAGCCACTCTGTTAGTTGTGACCAGACTATTAAAGACACTCTGTTAGTTTGTGACCAGTCTATTAAGACACTCTGTTAGTTGTGACCAGACTATTAAAGACACTCTGTTAGATGTGACCAGGCTATTAAAGACACTCTGTTAGATGTGACCAGACTATTAAAGCCAACTCTGTTAGATGTGACCAGACTATTAAAGCCACTCTGTTAGATGTGACCAGACTATTAAAGACACTCTGTTAGATGTGACCAGACTATTAAAGACACTGTTAGTTGTGACCAGACTATTAAAGACACTCTGTTAGTTGTGACCAGACTATTAAAGCCACTCTGTTAGTTGTGACCAGACTATTAAAGCCACTCTGTTAGATGTGACCAGACTATTAAAGCCACTCTGTTAGATGTGACCAGAACTATAAAGCCACTCTGTTAATGTGACCAGACTATTAAAGACACTCTGTTAGATGTGACCAGACTATTAAGCCACTCTGTTACCTGATTAGGTTGCAGACGCATGTCAGATCTCATCTTACGACGTCTGAATAGGTATTTAACATATCAGCTAAACCACATCATATGATATAGCATTCGATGCCCTACTACGCAGTTAAAGACGTGGTTGATGCAATGCAACATCTAAGTCGGTCAGGAACTCCACCAAGATCTGTAGGATGTCACCATACTATTCATTTAAAGCCCCTCTGTCAGATATAAAATCATCAAAGTGGAAACCAACTGACATGGAAACAATGGAGCAAATGTATCACTATCAGAGGGGTGTATTATGACATCAGATAGAACTACTCAGACATTCCACAATATCACTTGATTATCAGAGGAGTGTATTATGTCATCATATATAACTACTCAGACATTCCAAATATCACTTGATTATCAGAGGGGTGTATTATGACATCATATAGAACTACTCAGACATTCCAAATATCACTTGATTATCAGAGGGGTGTATTATGACATCATATAGAACTACTCAGACATTCCAAATATCACTTGATTATCAGAGGGGTGTATTATGACATCATATAGAAACTACTCAGAGAACTACTCAGACATTCCAAATATGCCCCACTAAGATGTCACCATACTATTCATTTACAGCCCCTCTGTAAGATATAAATCATCAGAGTGGGCCACCAACTGACATGGGTATGGGGAGAAACACCGTTGGTAGTGGGGTTACTAGTAATCTGGAAGGTTACCGTTGTGGCTTGTTGCCTGGTAGATATTCCGCGGAATTATTCCAGCAAAGCATTGAAGGCCATGGTTCCGCCAAGGTATGGAGTCCCTCCACAAGGTTAAGAAGTAACTCCTCGTGTCTTCCAATGGTGGCTGCTTGGAGGAAAACAATGGAGCAAATGCATCACATCCAAATAGATTATCTGTAGTGCTGGAGGAATGAACACACAGATAAACACACAAACATATGCAGTTTTAAAATTATAATTGAATCACAACGCGTCTACATTGACACTGGCATACTATATATTTAAACTGAAATACTCCATATTCAATTCATGTTTTCAAATAAAAACATACAAATATATTTTTTGTACAATTCGATTTAATATGGCATAAAAAAAAACACATTCTTTGTAAAAAAAATATAAGACAATGGGAGCACTGTGTTTGTTCTCTGATTAACTTTAAGTCAATGTGACGTGAAAAATCAATTTACAGGTCCTAGGAGCATTGGAAAAGCTTCTCTCCTGTGTGTGTCCTCATGTCTTTTCAGGTTCGCAAACAAGGAAAAACTCTTTCCACACTGGGAGCAGTGGTAAGGCTTATCTCTTGTGTGTGTCCTCATGTCTTTTCAGGTTCGCTAACGAGGAAAACGTTTTCCCACACTGGGAGCAGTGGTAAGGCTTCTCCCCTGTGTGCAATCTCTTATGTTCTTTCAGGTGACTTAACTGGGCAAAACTCTTTCCACACTGGGAGCAGTGATAAGGCTTCTCTCCAGTGTGTGTTCTTTGATGACGTTTCAGGTGACCTAACTGTGTAAAACGCTTTGCACACTGGGAGCAGTGGTACGGCTTTTCTCCTGTATGTATTCTTTCATGTTCTTTCAGGTCCCTTGACTGGTTAAAACTCTTTCCACACTGGGAGCAGTGGTGTGGCTTTTCTCCTGTATGTATTCTCTCGTGATCTTTCAGGTCCCTTGACTGGTTAAAACTCTTTCCACACAAGGAGCAGTGATATGGCTTTTCTCCTGTGTGCCTATCTCTCCTGAATCTTTCAGGTCCCTTGACTGGTTAAAACTCTTCCAACAAAGGAGCAGTGATATGGCTTTTCTCCTGTGTGCATATCTCTCATGCATTTTTCAGGACCCTATCCGGGTAAAACTCTTTCCACACTGGGAGCATGATGAGGCTATATTCCTGTGTGTGCCCTCTCATGTCTTTCAGGCTCGCTAACAAGGAAGTTATTTCCACACTGGAGCATTGGAAAGGTTTATCGCCTGTGTGCGTCTTCTCATGTATTTCAGGCATCCTGAGGAGGAAAACTCTTTACACACAAGGAG
Source organism: Salvelinus sp. IW2-2015 (assembly GCF_002910315.2). Taxonomy (NCBI): domain Eukaryota; kingdom Metazoa; phylum Chordata; class Actinopteri; order Salmoniformes; family Salmonidae; genus Salvelinus; species Salvelinus sp. IW2-2015. Next base: position 62,982 of record NW_019946689.1, read on the forward strand.
CAGGGGTAAGGCTTGTCTCCTGGTGTGCATTCTCTCATGCATTTTCAGGGACCCTATCCGGGTAAAACTCTTTCCACACTTGGAGCAGTGGAACGGTTTATCATCTGTGTGTGTCCTCTCGTTGTCTTTTCATGTTCCCTAACTGGGTAAAACTCTTCGCACACTGGGAGCAGTGGTATGGTCTTGCTGGTTTGGACGTTTCTTCCTCTAGTTCCTCAGAGTCTGGTCTTTCTCCTGCCAAAAACAAACAAAGTGTTTATTTAATCATAGAGACATGAATGAAACCTCCACATGACAAAACTGTCTTCCTATGATATTTAATCCAAATCAGATCCATTTTACAGTGCGGCTTTAAAGGAATACAGCGAGATTATGGTAACTAGCGTTAGCGCAATGACTGGAAGTCTACAGGTACAGTAGCATATGCTAAGGTACCTGTATTCCCAATCTGGCCCTCATACCATCACGGTCACCTTATTCATCCACCAGTTACAATTGGCTCATTCATCCCCCATCCTCTCCCCTGTAACATTCCCCAGGTCGTTGGTGTAAATGAGAATGTGTTCTCAGTCAACTTTACCTGGTAAAATAAGGGTTAAATAAAAGAAGGTTAAATAAAAAGAAAGTTTAAATAAAAGAAGGGTAATAAAAAGAAGGGTTAAATAAAAGAAGGTTTAAATAAAAGAGGGGTAAATAAAGAGGGTAATAAAAGAAGGGTTAAATAAAAGAAGTTAAATAAAAGAAGGTTAAATAAAAAGAAGGGTTAAATAAAAGAAGGTTTAAAAAAGAAGGGGTTAAATAAAAGAAGGTTAAATAAAGAAGGTTAAATAAAAGAAGGGTTAAATAAAAGAAGGGTTAAATAAAAGAAAGGGGGAAAAGAAAGACATCCAGTCATTTCACATAACACTAGTTTCATTGGCTCGCAAAACAACCTCTTTAGTTCCTTCCTACTGCACCACAGAACAAACAAATGGTATCCAGGCGTGACAGAAAACCAGAATCTCACAGTATTCCTATATTTTTTAAACACAACATATTCAATGTAGAACTTCAGTAAATGCCCATACAGGGTGATTCTCATACATGTAATCCTCTACAGTATAATACCTACAGGGTGATTCCTCACTACATGTAATCCATCTACAGTATAATACCCGTAAGCGTGATTCCTCACTAGGGTGATTCTCACTACATGTATCCATCTACGTTTACTACATGAATCTAATCCATCTACAGTATAATACCCGTACAGTGTGATTCCTCACTACAGGGTGATTCCTCACTACGTAATCCATAGAAGGGTCCTTTAGGGGATTTTGACAACTATTTGTATATTTTATTCAAAGCGGTAAAGCATTCATATGACACCAATGTTGGCCTTGGAGCTCCACAGATGATTTTTTTGTCCTCCAATATTCGCGTATACGTGTTTGAAAAATCATAGTCGCTCTAATTGTACCTGTAGCATCTAATGATGAAACATTATGGAGTCTTATAGGAGGACTGTAGATCTAATGATGAACATTATGGAATCTTAAAGGAGGATGTAATCTAATGATGAAACATATGGAGTCTTATAGGAGGACTGTAGCATCTAATGATGAACATTATGGAGTCTTAAAGGAGGACTGTAGCATCTAATGATGAAACATTATGGAGTCTTAAAGGAGGACGTGTAGCATTAATGATGAACATTATGGAGTCTTAGAGGAGGACTGTAGCATCTAATGATGAAACATTATGGAGTCTTAAAGAGGACTGTAGCATCTAATGATGAAACATTTATGGAGTCTTAAAGGAGGACTGTAGCATCTAATGATGAAACATTATGAGTCTTAAAGGAGGACTGTAGCATCTAATGATGAAACATTATGGAGTCTTAAAGGAGGACTGAGCATCTAATGATGAAACATTATGGAGTCTTAAAGGAGGACTGTAGCATCTAATGATGAAACATTATGGAGTCTTAGAGGAGGACTGTAGCATCTAATGATGAAACATTATGGAGTCTTAAGGAGGACTGTAGCATCTAATGGTGAAACATTATGGAGTCTTAAAGGAGGACTGTAGCATCTAATGATGAAACATTATGGAGTCTTAAAGGAGGACTGTAGCATCTAATGATGAAACATTATGGAGTCTAAAAGGAGGACTGTAGCATCTAATTATTTAAACATTATGGAATCTTAAAGAGCTGTAGCATCTAATTATTAAACATTATGGAGTCTCAAAGGAGGCCTGTAGCATCTAATGATTAAACATTATGGAGTCTTAAATGAGGCCTGTAGCATGGAGTCTTAAAAAAAAAAAAATGAAGGATAAGAGTAGAATAGATAGAGTAGGCTTCCAGACACATTCTAAACATGATGGAGTCTTAAAGGAGGACTGTAGCATCTAATGATGAAACATTATGGAGTCTTAAAGGAGGACTGTAGCATCTAATGATGAAACATTATGGAGTCTTAAAGGAGGACTAGGTAGGCTAAAATGTCACAATGCTTTAAGATACAAATGTTAAATATATGTCAACAATCCTTTCTCCTAAAGTTTAAATAACAAAAAAGGTCAAGTCTAAAAAAAGGCTTATTTCATGGCTTTTCGAAAGGCTCACAGAGCCTGTTCTTCTATTTACAGCCAAATTGAAGTGTCTTTAGTTTTGTGTTTTTACAGTCTTGTAAAGATAGGGGTGTTTACTGGGACAGGCAATGTAACATCCATCACTTTTTTAACAATTTATCAGCGGCAGTTAATAAAGTAGCTTAAAAAAATTATACTTTTCTGCTGCTTCCCACACGGATCGGATCTGAATCCAACCAGGTCTATACGGAACAGAGACACACATTTGGATTGTTCACAGGTTATGGACACACATTGACCACCCTTAGTTTTTTTTCTGAAAAAAGGCGAAATTTCTTTTACATGAATTTATTAGTAACTTTTTCTACTTTAAATTTCAATAGCTCCTTCCCTACCAACCATAAACCTGATTTTCATCGGATTTGCGGAATGTTGCCCGGAAAAAAAGAATTGGGCAACGTTTATATGGTCCCCTTTAAACAGCTTAACTTTTACCACATTCTGGTCGGCCAGTCAAAAGTTTGGACAAACCTACTCATTCAAGGGCTTTTCTTTATTTTTTACTATTTTCTACATTGTAGAATAATAGTGAAGACATCAAAACTATGAAATGACACATATGGAATCATGTAGTAACCCAAAAAAAGTGTTAAACAAATCAAAATATATTTTATATTTGAGATTCTTCTTCCATTTTTTGCCTTGACAGATTTGCACGCTCTTGGCATTCTGTTACTGTGGACGGGTCTCGGTCTGTTAGTAAGTTATTATGTCGGTAAGTTCGTATCTTTAGTCACATACGAGATCTCAGACAGAACTGGCACCATTTTGACGACACTTGGGGGAATGATGCATCTTGCCATAGAGATCCGGTATTTACATAATCACTAATGTGAATTGATGTACAGTCTAATCCTGTTCTAAACACCGGGTCATATTGTTTACCCAGTAACTGATGTACATAGTCTAATCCTGTTCTATACACCGGGTCATATTGTTTACCCAGTAACTAATGTACATGTAGTCTAATCCTATTCTATACACTGGGTCATATTGTTTGCCCAGTACCTTAGACTGCAGTGATGCTGACATGCAATCAATGACGATACAGTCAGAATCTTTCTGGACTCTGTTTATTTATTAGGATCCCCTTAAATAGCTGGTGACGAGGCAGCGTTCTTCTTCCAGGGGTCCAAGAAAGGAATCAAAACACAACAAATAAAACACAGTATTACGTGAACATTATAATGTAGTCATTCAGCAGAGATGCTCCCATCCAAAGAGACTCTCAAGATACCCAGACAACCATATATCACAGTGGTATCACAACCACCACATAATCACATATCACAACATGATACAATACATCATACACTGCTCAAAAAAATAAAGGGAACACTTAAACAACACAATGTAACTCCAAGTCAATCACACTTCTGTGAAATCAAACTGTCCACTTAGGAAGCAACACTGATTGACAATAAATTTCACATGCTGTTGTGCAAATGGAATAGACAACAGGTGGAAATTATAGGCAATTAGCAAGACACCCCCAATAAAGGAGTGGTTCTGCAGGTGGTGATCACAGACCACTTCTCAGTTCCTATGCTTCCTGGTTGATGTTTTGGTCACTTTTGAATGCTGGCGGTGCTTTCACTCTAGTGGTAGCATGAGACGGAGTCTTACAACCCACACAAGTGGTTCAGGTAGTGCAGCTCATCCAGGATGGCACATCAATGCGAGCTGTGGCAAGAAGGTTTGCTGTGTCTGTCAGCGTAGTGTCCAGAAGTTCCATCCACTTATGCTATAACCTTGCCAAGGCAGAGACACTTGCCAGAGCCCTGCAAAATGACCTCCAGCAGGCCACAAATGTGCATGTGTCTGCTCAAACGGTCAGAAACAGACTCCATGAGGGTGGTATGAGGGCCCGACATCCACAGGTGGGGTTGTGCTTACAGCCAACACCGTGCAGGACGTTTGGCATTTGCCAGAGACACCGAGATTGGCAAATTCGCCACTGGCGCCCTGTGCTCTTCACAGATGAAAGCAGGTTCACACTGAGCACATGTGACAGACGTGACAGAGTCTGGAGACGCCGTGGAGAATGTTCTGCTGCCTGCAACATCCTCCAGCATGACCGGTTTGGCGGTGGTCAGTCATGGTGTGGGGTGGCATTCTCTTGGGGGGACGCACAGCCCTCCATGTGCTCGCCAGAGGTAGCCTGACTGCCATTAGGATGTCAGATGAGATCCTCAGACCCCTTGTGAGACCATATGCTGGTGCGGTTGGCCCTGGGTTCCTCCTAATGCAAGACAATGCTAGACCTCATGTGGCTGGAGTGTGTCAGCAGTTCCTACAAGAGAAGCATTGATGCTATGGACTGGCCCGCCCGTTCCCAGACCTGAATCCATTGGCACATCTGGGACATCATGTCTCGCTCCATCCACCAACGCCACGTTGCACCACAGACTGTCCAGGAGTTGGCGGATGCTTTAGTCCAGGTCTGGGAGGAGATCCCTCAGGAGACCATCCGCCACCTCATCAGGGCATGCCCAGCGCTGTAGAGGAGGTCATACAGGCACGTGGAGCGACCACACACTACACTGAGCCCATTTTGACTTGTTTTACGGACATTACATTACATTACAAGTTGGATCAGCCTTAGTGTGGTTTTCCACTTTAATTTTGAGTGTGACTCCAAATCCAGACCTCCATGGGTTGATAAATTTGATTTCCATTGATAATTGTGTGATTTTGATGTCAGCACATTCAACTATGTAAGAAAAAAAGTATTTAATAAGAATATTTCATTCATTCAGATCTAGGATGTTTATTTAGTGTTCCCATATTTTTTTGAGCAGTTATAATACAAATCTATTTAAAAAAATGTCTGTCCTTCACACTCCCGTCCTGCAGTAATGTGTTCTTTTTCTGGTTTTAACCTGGCTTTACTGTTATCTTGAGTTTACCTGGTGACATCAGAGTTCTATTTAATAGTGTCTAGAGTTAACTGGGTTACAGAGAGTTCTTTTAATACTGTCTAGAGTTACCTGGGTGACAGAGAGTTCTATATAATACTGTCTAGAGTTACCTGGGTGACCGAGTTCTATATAATACTGTCTTTCTTGAGTTACCTGGGTGACAGAGAGTTCTATATAATACTGTCTAGAGTTACCTGGGTGACAGAGAGTTCTATATAATACTGTCTTTTCTTGAGTACCTGGGTGACAGAGAGTTCTATATATACTTCTAGAGTTACCTGGGTGACAGAGAGTTCTAATATAATACTGTCTAGAGTTACCTGGGTGACAGAGAGTTCTATATAATACTGTCTAGAGTTACCTGGGTGACAGAGAGTTCTATTATAATACTGTCTATAGTTACCTGGGTGACAGAGAGTTCTATATAATACTGTCTAGAGTTACCTGGGTGACAGAGAGTTCTATATAATACTGTCTAGAGTTACCTGGGTGACAGAGAGTTCTATATAATACTGTCTAGAGTTACCTGGGTGACAGAGAGTTCTATATAATACTGTCTAGAGTTACCTGGGGTGACAGAGAGTTCTATATAATACTGTCTAGAGTTACCTGGGTGACAGAGAGTTCTATATAATACTGTCTAAGAGTTACCTGGGTGACGAGAGTTCTTTTATACTGTCTAGAGTTACCTGGGTGACAGAGAGTTCTATATAATACTGTCTAGAGTTACCTGGGTGACCGAGAAGGTAAAGTGTATGTAAACTTCAAACTTCAACTGTATGTTAGTGGGGTTTCATATAACCAATTTGGTTTATATTTTTGAGTAAGGGTTCATAAAAACAATGATTTATTTGTGAGTAAGGGTTCATATAAACAATATGACTTCAAGTTGCATAAACAAAAACACAAATTCCCAGTCAGAAACATAAGTCGGAACACAGCCTCTCTATTCTCTCATGTGATTTCAGGTCCTCTGACTGGGAAAATGTCTTTCCACAATGAGAACAGTGAAAAGGCTTCTCTCCTGAATGTGTTCTTTCATGTGATTTCAGGTGCTTTAACTGTTTAAAAGTCTTTCCACATTGGGAGCAGTGGTAAGACTTCTTTCCAGAGTGTATTTTGTTATGTATTTTCAGGCTCCCTAACTGGGTGAAACTCTTGCCACACTGAGAACATTGGTAAGGCTTTTCTCCTGTGTGTATTCTCTCATGTCTTTTCATGTTAACTAACAAGGTAAAACTCTTTCCACACTGAGAACATTGGTAAGGCTTTTCTCCTGTGTGTATTCTCTCATGCCTTTTCATGTTAACTAACACGGTAAAACTCTTTCCACACTGGGAACATTGGAAAGGCTTTTCACCCGTGTGTGTCCTCTCATGCTCTTTTAGGTTCCGTAACTTAGTAAAACTCTTTCCACAATGGGAACAGTGGTGTCGTCTTGCTGGTTTGGGAGTCTCTGGTTCCGGTTTCCCTGAAGGACTCTTCCTGCTATCGCAGAATCTCTTCCTACTGGAGGGAGAATCTGGTCTCTTTCCTGCCAAAGACATATTATTTTGTTAAACAGAGACCTGAATGAAATCTACACATGATAAAACTTTATTTATATTAGGGTTGCAAAAACCCAGTAGCGTTCACAAAATTCCCAAGTTTTTCAGATATCCTGGTTGGAGGTAGAGGTCTTCACGGGTCCAAAAAGTTGGACCTGTTCCGAAAGGGATCTGAACTAACAAAAAGCAGCATAAAAGTATATATTTTTTTTAAACCTACTTTATTATCTGAAGCTGATCAAAGCATGAGAAGAGCGGGAGAGGTGCCGCTCTAGCAGGCGGGGGGGAGGGGCCGTACTGTGAAAGCTCGGGCTATAGTAGACTAATAGCTGCCATTACTAGGTTATTTATCAAATAAGATTACGTAGTACCTGTCTTGGAGTAAAAAAACGGGAGAAACTAGTTGAGCTACATAGCTAAGGCTAGCTAGCTACTCTAATTCAGGCTGGGAGTGCTAGCTAACTACTCTAATTCAGGCTGGGAGTGCTAGCTAGCTACTCTAATTCAAAGTGCTAGCTAACTACTCTAATTCAGGATGGGAGTGCTAGCTAGCTACTCTATTCAGGCTGGGAGTGCTAGCTAACTACTCTAATTCAGGCTGGGAGTGCTAGCTAGCTACTCTAATTCAGGCTGGGAGTGCTAACTAGCTACTCTAATTCAGGGCTGGGAGTGCATACGCTTTCTGATCCTACAGTTACAAACAACAACACCTCCATTCAGACTATTGAATAGCAGCCTGTTGGCTCTTGGTCGGTGTAGCCTGTCCTCCTTTAACTTTTAATTACGTCATTTTAATTCCATCTTCCATTGATTAGATCCTAACTTTTGTCCCACAGAGAGAATCTGTAGCCTCGCGCTGCTTTTGATGACTGATGGCCAAAAACAAGCTACATGTGCAACGCCCCACTTTTCGTGAAAAGCAGCAGCATAAATTATATTTAAATAAAATGTCTCTCTCGACTGCAGAAGTCACGTTTGGATCTGTATGGGCCCTTCCGGACAGTCAGTTAAAATTACACCCGAGACCCGTGACAATCATTTTAGATCCCAAAACATTATTTAGAATACCAGGATTGCGTCTCGGGATTCGGGATAGTTGGAGCTGCGAAGACCTCTGATTCAGAAGACCTATAGTTATAATAGATGGAGCTGTGAGACCTCTGATTCAGAAGACCTATAGTTATAATAGATGAGGCTGTGAAGACCTCTGATTCAGAAGACCTATAGTTATAATAGATGGAGCTGTGAAGACCTCTGATTCCGGGAATCTTTCAACTGGGTTTGATTTCATGGATTGTCATGTTTATAGGCTGAGCAGAGCTCTTTAATAATAGATAATGTCATGGTTATAGGCTGAGCAGAGCTCTATAATAATAGATAATGTCATGTTTATAGGCTGAGCAGAGCTCTTTTAATAATAGATAATGTCATGTTATAGGCTGAGCAGAGCTCTTTAATAATAGATAATGTCATGGTTAATAGGCTGAGCAGAGCTCTTTAATAATAGATAATGTCATGTTTATAGGCTGAGCAGAGCTCTATAATAATAGATAATGTCATGGTTATAGGCTGAGCAGAGCTCTTTAATAATAGTAATGTCATGGTTATAGGCTGAGCAGAGCTCTTTTATATAGATAATGTCATGTTTATAGGCTGAGCAGAGCTCTATAATAATAGATAATGTCATGTTTATAGGCTGAACAGAGCTCTATAATAATAGATAATGTCATGTTTTATGGCTGAGAGAGCTCTTTAATAATAGATAATGTCATGGTTATAGGCTGAGCAGAGCTCTTTAATAATAGATAATGTCTGGTTATAGGCTGTCCAGAGCTCTATAATAATAGATAATGTCATGTTTATAGGCTGAGCAGAGCTCTATAATAATAGATAATGTCATGTTTATAGGCTGAGCAGAGCTCTATAATAATAGATAATGTCATGTTTATAGGCTGAGCAGAGCTTCTAATATAGATAATGTCATTTTTATAGGCTGAGCAGCTCTATAATAATAGATAATGTCATGGTTACAGGCTGAGCAGAACTCTATAATAATAGATAATGTCATGGTTATAGGTTGAGCAGAGCTCTATAATAATAGATAATGTCATGTTTACAGGCTGAGCAGAGCTCTATAATAATAGATAATGTCATGTTTATAGGCTGAACAGAGCTCTATAATAATAGATAATGTCATGTTTATAGGCTGAGCAGAGCTCTATAATAAAGATAATGTCATGGTTATAGGCTGAGCAGAGCTCTTTAATAATAGATAATGTCATGTTTATAGGCTGAGCAGAGCTCTATAATAATAGATAATGTCATGTTTTATAGGCTGAGCAGAGCTCTATAATAATAGATAATGCCATGTTTATAGGCTGAACACAGCTCTATAATAATAGATATTGACATGTTTATAGGCTGAGCAGAGCTCTATAATAATAGATAATGTCATGTTTATAGGCTGAGCAGAGCTCTATAATAATAGATAATGTCATGTTTATAGGCTGAACAGAGCTCTATAATAATAGATAATGTCATGTTTACAGGCTGAACAGAACTCTATAATAATAGATAATGTCATGGTTACAGGCTGAGCAGAGCTCTATAATAATAGATAATGTCATGGTTACAGGCTGAACAGAGCTCTATAATAATAGATAATGTCATGGTTACAGGCTGAGCAGAGCTCTATAATAATAGATAATGTCATGTTTTTAGGCTGCGAGAGCTCTATAATAATAGATAATGTCATGTTTATAGGCTGAGCAGAGCTCTTAATAATAGATAATGTCATGTTTATAGGCTGAGCAGAGCTCTACAATAATAGATAATGTCATGTTTATAGCTGAGCAGAGCTCTATAATAATAGATAATGTCATGTTGATAGGCTGAGCAGAGCTCTATAATAATAGATAATGTCATGGTTACAGGCTGAGCAGAGCTCTATAATAATAGATAATGTCATGTTTATAGCTGAGCAGAGCTCTATAATACTAGATAATGTCATGTCTTTAGGCTGAGAGGAGCTCTATATATATAGATAATGTCATGTTTATAGGCTGGCAGAGCTCTATAAATAGATAATTGTCATGTTTATAGGCTGAGCAGAGCTCTATAATAATAGATAATGTCATGGCTACAGGCTGAGCAGATCTCTATAATAATAGATAATGTCATGGCTACAGGCTGGCAGAGCTCTATAATAATAGATAATGTCATGGCTACAGGCTGAGCAGATCTCTATAATAATAGATAATGTCATGGTTACAGCTGAGCAGAGTCTATAATAATAGATAATGTCATGTTTATAGGCTGAGCAGAGCTCTATAATAATAGATAATGTCATGGCTACAGGCTGAGCAGATCTCTATAATAATAGATAATGTCATGGCTAAAGGCTGAGCAGAGCTCTAATAATAATAGATAATGTCATGGCTACAGGCTGAGCAGATCTCTATAATAATAGATAATGTCATGGTTACAGGCTGAGCAGAGCTCTATAATAATATACAGAACAAAAATATAAACACAACATGTAAAGTGTTGGCCCCATGTTTCAAAGATCCCAGAATTTTTCTGTAAGCACAGAAAGCTTTGCCATTTGCTATTGAGCTGAATGTTGAGACAATTTTACATCCCAGTTTGTTAACATTTCTCCTTTGCCAAGATAATCCATCCATCTGACAGGTATAGCTGATTAAACAGCATGATCATTACACAGGTGCACCTTGTGCTGGGGACAATAAAAGGCCGCTGTAAAAGGTGCATGTTCTGTCACACAACACAATGCCACAGATGTCTCGAGGGCGCATGTAATTGGCATGCTGACTCCACAAGAGCTGTTGCCAGAGAATTTAATGTTAATTTCTCTACCATAAGCCTCCCCCAGAGAATTCGGCAGTACGTCCAACCAGCCTCACAACCACAGACCACGTGTAACCACGCCCGCCCAGGACCTCCACATCCTGCTTCTTCCCCTGCGGGATCGTCTGAGATCAGCCACCCGGAGAGCTGATGAAACTGATGAGGATTTCTGTCTGTAATAAAGCCCTTTTGTGGGGAAAACTCATTCTGATTGGCTGGGCCTGGCTCCCCAGTAGGTGGGACTATGCCCTCCAGGCCCACCTATGGCTGCACTCCTGCCCAGTCATGTGGAATCCATAGATTAGGGCTTAATTTATTTATTTCAATGAATATAACTCTGTAAAATCGTTGAAATTACTAACTAATATCCTAATTAATGTAATTAATATCATACTTCATTTGTGTTTCAACACCTGAGTAAGAGGAAACTCAAATCCCAGTAGCTAGATCGCTCACTGTAAACATAATACCCACTGCTAGTAGCCAGGTGTTCATTCAACAGTAAATGTAATGTCCTAAAAAGGTTAGCAGTTGTGTGCTACTACCCATGAGACCTATAGGTCTATGACCTCACAATGGCCCGTGCACATGAAGCGCGCGCCCCGCTCCGTATCTCAAAGCCATATGAATCATGTTGGAATGTTGAGAAATAAAAGAATACATCCAGAACGCTGAGACCCTCCTCTCTTAAACAAGGACAAGAGGACGAAGCCGTGGTTTTTTCCCTGCGTTTTCGAACTGTAATACGATCAGAATGCATCTTTCTCTGGAGGGCACGGGGCAAGAGGAGGGTGGCTCGCTCATTACAGCAGCAGGCCCCAGTGAAACAGGGGCAAGAGGAGAGTGGCTCATTACAGCAGCAGGCCCCAGTGAAACAGGGGCAAGAGCACACACACATTCACTACAGGAATCATGAGGATAATGCACTTTACTGTTTGACCTAATCATGGTTTTAGCCAACCCAAAACGTTTCTACGTTCAGGCATCCTTTCCATTTGGTACGGTCCATGATCTTGGCTGTCTGACTGATGACAGTCACCCTTTCCATTTGGTACGGTCCGTGATCTTGGCTGTCTAACTGACGACAGTCACCCTTTCCATTTGGTACGGTCCGTGATCTTGGCTGTCTAACTGACGATAGTCACCCTTTCCATTTGGTACGGTCCATGATCTTGGCTGTCTGACTGATGACAGAGTCACCCTTTCCATTTGGTACGGTCCATGATCTTGGCTGTGTTAGATATCCACCTTGTATAACACCTACCTATAGTGTTGTTAGATATCCCACCTTGTATAACACTACCTATAGGTTGTTAGATATTCCACCTTTATAACACCACCATAGTGGTTAATAATCCCACCTGCTTATAACACCTACCTAATAGTGTGTAATATCCCACCTTTATAACACCTACCTAGTTATATCACGAACCTTATGTGTTGTTAATATCCCACCTGTTATAAAACCTAGCCTATAGTGTGTTAGATATCCCACCGTTAAACACTACCTATAGTGTTTGTTAGAATCCCACCTGTGTATAACACCTACCTATTAGTTGTGGTTACATATCCCACCTGTTATAACACACTACTATAGGTTGTTAGTATCCCACCTGTTAAACACCTACCTATAGTTGTTGATATCCCACTTTAAACACCTACCTATAGGTTTGTTAGATAGGCCCACCTGTATACACCTACCTATAGTGTTGTTAGATATCCCACCGTTTAACACCTACCTATAGTGTTGTTAGAATAGCCCACCTGTTTATAACACCTTACCTATAGTGTTGTTAGATATCCACCTGTTATAACACCTACCTAGTGTTGTGTATGATTACCTGTTTAAACTCTATAGTGTGATTATACCCACCTGTTATAACACCTACCTATAGTGTGTTAGATAATCCCACCTGTTATAACACCTACCTATAGTGTTGTTAATATCCCACCTGTTATACACCTCCTTATAGTGTTGTTAGATATCCACCTATTATAACAGCCTACCTATAGGTTGTTAGATATCCCACCTGTTATAACACCTACCTATAGTGTTGTTAGATATCCCACTGTATAACACCTACCTATAGTGTTGTTAGATATCCCACCTGTTATAACACCTACTATAGTGTGTTATAGTATCCCACCTGTTATAACACCTACCTATAGTGTTGTTAGGTATCACCACCTGTTATAACACCTACTATAGTGTTGTTAGATATCCCACCTGTTATAACACTACCTATAGTTTTTAGATATCCCACCTGTTATAACACGCTACCTATAGTGTATGTTAGGTATCCCACCTTAAACACTCAACCTATAGTGTTGTAATATCCCACTGTATAACACTACCTATAGTGTGTTAGGTATCCCACCTGTGTCATATCCCACATATTTAGATACTTAAAAGGCATATCAGTTATCAGCCATCTTTCCCCTAGAACCCACTCAACTTAGAACAACATCAAAATACCTTAGAAGCACGGCAAGCGTACCGCCACATTGCCAAGCCTAGGACCAAAAGGCTCCTTAACAGCTTCTACCCCCCGCCACTAAGACTGCTGAACAACTAATCACATTAGCCAGCCGGACTATCCATTGACACCCCCCCCTCCACTGACGCTGTACCGTACCTCCTGATTAGCTCACATACTTGACTGTACCCTTGTCATGGAGCTTCCACATTGAACTTACGGTACCTCCTGATTAGCCTCCACATTGACGCTGTACCTACCTCCTTATATAGCCTCCACATTGACTCGTACCGTACTCCTGTATATACCTCCACATTGACCGGTACCGACCTCCTGTAATATAGCCTCCACACTGACGCTATACCGTACCTCCTGTATATAGCCTCCACATTGACGCTGTACCGTACCCCCTGTATAAGCCTCCACACTGACGCTGTACTGGTACCTCCTGTATACAGCCTCCACATTGACTCTTACCACCTGTATATAGCCTCCACATTGACTCTGTACTGGTACCCCCTGTAATAGCCTCCACATTGACCTGTACTGGTACCCCTGTATATGCCTCCACATTGACTCTGTACTGACCTCCTGTATATAGCCTCCACATGACTCTGTACGGTACCCCCTGTATATAGCCTCCACATTGCTCTGTACCACCTGTATAAGCCTCCACATTACCCTGTATCGGTAACCTGTAATAAGCCTCCACATTGACTCGTACCGTACCCCCTGGATATCGCTCCCATTGACTCTGTACCGGTACCTCCTGTATATAGCCTCCACATTACTCTTACTGGTACCTTCTGTATATAGCCTCCACATTACTCTGTACTGAACCTCCTGTATATAGCCTCCACATTGACACTGTACCGTACCTCCTGTATATGCCTCCACATTGACTCTGTACTGGTACCCCCTGTAATAGCCTCCACATTGACACTGTACCGGTACCTCCTGTATATAGTAATTTCATGGTAAGGTCTACACTTTTGTATTCAGCATTTCACGTAAGTCTACACTTGTTGTATTCAGCATTTCACGGTAAGGTCTACATGTTTGTATTCAAGCATTTCACGGCTAGAGTCTACAACTTGTTGTATCAGCATTTCACGGTAAGTCTACACTTGTGTATTCGCATTTCACGGTAAGCGTCTTACACTTTTGTATTCGGCATTTCACGGAAAGGTCTACACTTGTTGTATTCAGCATTTCACGGTAAGGTCTACACTTTTGTATTCGGCATTTCACGGAAAGGTTACACTTGTGTATTCAGCATTTCACGGTAAGTCTACACTTGTTGTATTCAGCATTCACGTAAGGTCTAACTTGTTGTATCAGCATTTCACAGGTAAGGTCTACACTTGTGTATTCAGCATTTCAACGGTAAGGTCTACACTTGTTGTATTCAGCATTTCAAGGTAAGGTCTACACCTGTTGTATTCAGCATTCACGAGTAAGTCTACACCTGTTTATTTCAGCATTTCACGGTAAGGTCTACACCTGTTGTATTCAGCGCATCTGATAAATGCAGTTTAATTTGATTTGAACCACACTATCTATGTCTTAAACACTGATTTCCTGTAAGACCGATAGACATCAGTGCAGTTTGGTATGTATTGTCTGAATCTCTGATAGAGACGTCAGTTTGTGATTATGGGTTACTGAAATCTCTGATAGAGACCAGTACATTGATGTGTATTGGGTTACTGAACTTGATAGAGTAGTCAGTTTGACGTAGACAGTAAGTCTGATGATGTATTGGTTTACTGAATCTCTGATAGAGACCAGTACAGTCTGGTGATGAATTGGTTAATCTCGATGAGCAGTGCAGTTGATGATTATGGGTTACTGATCTCTCGATAGAGACCAGTACCAGTTTGGTGATGTATTGGTTACTGAATCTCTGATAGAGACCAGTACAGTCTGTGATGTATTGGTTACTGAATCTCTGATAGAACCAGTACAGTTATGGTTGATGTATATGGTTACGAATCTCTGATAGAGACCAGTACAGTTTGGCTGATGTATTGGGTTACTGAATACTCTGATAGAGACCAGTACAGTTTGTGATGTATTGGGTACTGAATCTCTATAGAGACCAGTACAGTTTGATGTTTGGTACTGAATCTCTGATAGAGACCAGTACAGTCTTGATGTATGGGTACTGAATCTCTGAAGAGACAGTACATTTGTGATGTATTGGTTACTGATCTCTATGAGTAGATCGTCACTGTGGACCAGTTCTGATGATGTATTGGTACTAATCTCTGATAAGACAGTACAGTTCTGTGATTATGGTACTGAATCTCTGATAGAGACCAGTACATCTGATGAGTATTGGGTTACTGAATCACTGATAGAACCAGTACAGTTGTGATGAATGCAACGCCATTAGCGAGAAACATTCTCATTTCTGAACCCACTCTTTTCTTTACCCCTGATGCACCATCTTTAGGAAATGTTAGTCAAATAAAAGGAGACTTATGTGTTCTTAATTGATAGAGAATTTCGTTTTTTATCCAAATATGTGTACATAAAGATAAACGTAATTATTATAAAATAATATATTTTTTATAAAATAATATATTTATTATGAAATAAACATAGTATTAGTAAATAGATATGTACAGATCTGAATCTTGGTGATCCAAGAGCAATTATGGAAAAATATTTTTGTTGGTTGAATTTCACTCAAATCAAGTCAACCGCAGCATTCAGCAAAGAGACCTGCTTTGACTCTGTAATCAGTCAGACAGCAAGATCATCGACGCTACCAAATGGAAAGGGTGACTCTGGCATCAGTCAGACAGCCAAGATCATGACCGTACCAAATGGAAAGGGTGACTCTTCATCAGTCAGACAGCCAAGATCATGACCGTACCAAATGGAAAGGGTGACACTGTCGTCGTTAGACAGCCAAGATCATGGACCTACCAAATGGAAAGGATGACTCTGTCTCAGTTAGACAGCCAAGATCATGGACCTACCAAATGAAAGGATGACTCTGTCAATCAGTCAGAAACAACCAAGATCATGACCGTACCAAAATGAAAGCGATTGACTCTGTTCGTCAGTAGACAAG
>NW_019946689.1:80998-89214 GCF_002910315.2 Salvelinus sp. IW2-2015
TCCTTGTCCCATCGCGCTCTAGCGACTCCTTGTGGCGGGCAGGGCTGTCCTTGTCCCATCGCGCTCTAGCGACTCCTTGTGGAGGGCAGGGCTGTCCTTGTCCCATCGCGCTCTAGCGACTCCTTGTGGCGGGCAGGGCGCATGCACGCTGATGCCGTCGCCAGTTGTACGGTGTTTCCTCTGAAACATTGGTGCTACTAGCTTCCAGGTTAAGCGAGCAGTATGTCAAGAAGAAGTGCGGCTTGGCAGGGTCATGTTTCGGGGGACGCATGGCTCTCGACCTTCGCCTCTCCTGAGTCCGTACGGGAGTTGCAGCGATGGGACAAGACTGTAACATATTTTTTTTAAATATGATTTCCCTTCAAGGAACCATGAAAAACAGACCATTATGCTTTCTTCATCAAACCTTACAGTTGGCACTATGCTTTGGGGCAGGTAGCGTACTCCTGGCATCTGCCAAACCCAGATTTGTCCGTTGGACTGCCAGATGGTGAAGCATGATTCATCCCTCCAGAGAACGCATTTCCACTGCTCCAGAATCCAGTGGTGGCGAGCTTTACACCACTCCAGCCGACACTTGGCATTGCGCATGGTGATCTTAGGCTTGTGTGCGGCTGCTCGGCCACGGAAACCCATTTGATGAAGCTCCCGACTAACAGTTCTTGTGCTGATGTTGCTTCCAGAGGCAGTTTGGAACTCGGTAGTGAGTGTTGAAACCGAGGACATACGATTTTTACACACTACGTGCTTCAGCACTCGGCGGTCTCGTTCTGTGAGCTTGTGTGGCCCACCACTTTGCGGCTGAGCCGTTGTTGCTCCTAGACGTTTCCACTTCACAATAACAGCACTTACAGTTGACTGAAGCAGCTCTAGCAGGGCAGAAATTTGAAGAACTGACTTGTTGGAAAGGTGGCATCCTATGACGTTGAAAGTCACTGAGCTCTTCAGTAAGGACATTCTACTGCCATTGTTTGTCTATGGAGATTGCATGACCGTGTGCTCGATTTTATACACCTGCCAGCAACGGGTGTGGCTGAAATAGCTGAATCCACTAATTACACTAACGTGTAATAGTAGGTAGTACTATATAGCACACGTATAATAGTAGGTAATACTATATAGAACACGTGTAATAGTAGCTATTACTATGTAGTACAAGTGTAATAGTAGGTATTACTATATAGTACACGTGTAATAGTAGGTAGTACTATATAGTACATGTGTATTAGTAGGTATTACTATATAGTACACGTAATAGTAGGTAGTACTATATAGTGTACACGTAATAGTAGGTAGTACTATATAGTGTACACGTAATAGTAGGTAGCACTATATAGTACACATGTAATAGTAGGTATTACTATATAGTACACGTTTAATAGTAGCTATTACTATATAGCACACGTGTAATAGTAGGTATTACTATATAGCACACATGTAATAGTAGGTATTACTATATAGTACACGTGTAATAGTAGGTAATTACTATTAATAGTACCGTAGGTATTACTATATAGTACACGTGTAATAGTAGGTATTACTATATAGCACACATGTAATAGTAGGTATTACTATATAGTACAATCCCATTTTAAAGTAAATAGATGTAGTCAACATCAGCATAGAATATGTACAAATAAGGGCTCCTTCTATTCTTATGGCCCATCCACAGGGCTCCCTCTATTCTAATGGCCATCCACAGGGCTCCCTGTATTCTAATGGCCCATCCACAGGGCTCCCTCTATTCTAATGGCCCATCCACAGGGCTCCCTCTATTCTAATGGCCCATAATCTAAATATCAAATCAATTCTACTGACTAGAAAAGGACCGAACAAAACCAATTATGGTGAAATACAAATAAATACATGTAAAACCTAATAATGTGTCCAGTCGGCTGTTTGATAGGGACATAGTATAAACAATTCAACAGATCATGATTTGGTCATTACTGTTCAGTTCCCTGGGATATTATGTTAGTGAGTCTAGGCAGGTCAAAAGAAAATAACAATAACTGAACCCCGGCCCACAGACAGACAGGGGTTGGATAGGAATAAGAATTCAGGAGTGAAGGAATGAAAGAGAGGAAGCTCCTCTCCCTGTAAGCTTTACAGAAGCTCCCCACAGACTGACAGGGGTTGGATAGGAATAAGAATTCAGGAGTGAAGGAAGCACCCGTTTGCTATCACATATGAAAATAAATGGTATTTTGGAGTGAAATAATGTCTTGCTTGGTTCTGTTTATATGCATATAGATTTGTCAATATGAGAACGGATAAGGCACAATCAGAAAGGTTGTGATTTTGCCCAGCCATGTAACCGAGGGTGGGAACACAAAAATTGTAGTCACTCCACAATACTAACCTAAATGACAGAGTGAAAAGGAAGCCTGTACATAATCAAAATAGYCCAAAACATGCATCCTGTTTGCAATAAGGAACTAAAGGAAAGAAAGAAGTTAACTTTATGTTTGGGGAAAATCCAACACATCACTGAGTACCACTCTTCATATGTTCAAGCATGGTGGTGGCTGCATCATGTTATGGGTGTGCTTGTCACCTGCAAGGACTAAGGATAAAAAGAAACTGAATAGCGCTAAGTACAGGCAAAATCCTGGAGGAAAATTGGGAGACAAATTCACCTTTCAGCAGGACAATAACCCAATACACAAGGCCAGATATACAGTGCATTCATAAAGTATTCAGACCCCTTGACTTTTTCAAAATGTTGTTTWATGTTACTGCCTTATTCTAAAATTGATTSAATTGTTTTTTAACTYGATCTTARCCGMTAGGCTACCTACCGCCYATTAAACCACATAGGAAGGTTTCATTCAGGCCTCTGTTTAGTATTTAACTAAATACTTTGTCTTTAGCAGGAGAGCGACCAGACTCTCACTCTGACAGCGGRGAKAGTCATTCAGGGGAACCAGACCCAGAGACGTCCAAACCAGCGAGACGACATCACTGCTCCCAGTGTGGAAAAACTTTTAACCGATCACAACACCTGAAATTACACGAGAGAACACACACAGGAGAAAAGCCTTACCACTGTTCCCAGTGTGGAAAGAGTTTTAGTCAGTTAGGGAGCCTGAAAGGTCACAAGAGAACACACACAGGAGAAAAGCCTTACCACTGTTACCAGTGTGGAAAGAGTTTTAGTCAGTTAGGGAGCCTGAAAGTCATAAGCGAATACACTCTGGGAGAGAAGCCTTACCACTGCTCCAAATGTGGAAAGACATTTACATGGTTAGTGGGTCTGAAAATGCACGAGAGGACACACACAGGGAGAGGCCTTTCCACTGTTCCCACTGTGGAAAGAGTTTTAGGTTGTTAGGGATTCTGAACTGCATGAGAAAGCTCACACACGAGAGAAGTCTTACCCTGTTCCCAGTGTGGAAAGAGTTTTAGGTGGTTAGGGACTTGAAAACACATGAGCGAATACACACACAAAAAAAGGAAAAGCTCTACCAATGTTCGCTGTGTGGAATGAGTTTTACCCAGTTAGAAGCCTTGAATAGGCATGACAGGACACACACACGAGAGGATAAGCCCTACCACTGCTCCCAGTGTGGAAAGAGATTTAACTGGTTAAGGCAGCTGAATAAGCATGAAAGAATACATACACAGGAGGAGAAGACATACCACTGCTCTCATTGTGGAAAGRCATTTTCCCAGTTAGAGGACCTGAAATCACATGAGAGAATAGAGAGGCTGTGTTCTGACTTGAGTTTTTGACTGATMATTTGTGTTTTTGKTTAATCCTCATGAAATCAAATTGTATATATGAAATCAAACAAATTTTGCTTTTGTTGTTTTTTAATTTCGAGACATGATCATGTCTAATATCAGATGAAATATTTTAAAATGTCTATTTGGTTTTTGATTGTTCATCATATGMTTTTCATATTGCAAAAATGTRCATAATTATATAAGTAAGTAAGTAGCTGTCACGTAGAGTAGGCCAGAAGGCTAAACTGGAAAACCTAACCTCTATCAAAATAAAAAGATGGCGGAGCCGCAAAAGTTMTTCTGTGCYTCTGGATCTTTATTTACAAAGTGATTCCGGAAGAAAAACAACAGTACTGCCATTAAAAGTACCTGATGGGGACAAAACAATGCTGCCACATCAACAGCTCAATCCAAACTGCCTCTCCATGAACTGAAAGAGAGGCTCCTTCGGTAGCCCCTCCCATCAGAACAATTAACACTAATTAATTAAGGAATTACCTATTCAAACCTACATTTTCCATTCAACTAAACATACTAAAGTATAATACATTGCAACACATTTTTTTACTGAAAGCAATATCCCAATATAACATTTACAAAATTACATCCTACTGACATGTCCTACTGACATCAATATTCCCATTTACATAAACGAGCCATTCGGGACAGGCACTACAAAGTCAGCCGCGATTGCCTTAGCTCGGTCCTTATCCCAGCATACCCGGAAGCTACAGCGATGGAGAGAGAGAGAGGAACAGAACATGATGTGGAAAAGATTTCCATCTAGTCATGGCTCTATGTAGTACTGTGCGCCTCCCATAGTCTGTTCTGGACTTGGGGACTGTGAAGAGACCTCTGGTGGCATGTCTTGTGCATTGGTGTCCGAGCTGTGTGCCTAGTAGTTTAGACAGACAGCTCGGTGCATTCAAGTCAATACCTTCATAAATACAAGTAGTGATGAAGTCAATCTCTCCTCCACTTTGAGCCAGGAGAGATTGAATGCATATTATTAATGTGAGCTCTTTTTGTACAGCCAAGTGCAGCCGTGTTGCCCTGTTCTGAGCCAACTGTAATTTCCTAAGTCTTTCTTTGTGGCATCTGACCACCGACTGAACAGTCGTCCAGGTGCGACAAAACTAGGGCCTGTAGGACCTGCCTTGTTGATAGTGCTGTTAAGAAGGCAGAGCAGAGCTTTATTATGGACAGAATTCTCCCATCTTAGCTACTGTTGTATCAATATGTTTTGGTTACTCCAAGCAGTTTAGTCACCTCAACCTGCTCAATTTCCACAATATTCATTACAAGGTTTAGTTGAAGTTTAGGGATTAGTGAATGATTTGTCCCAAATAAAATGCATTTAGTTTTTTAAATATTTAGGACTAACTTATTCCTTGCCACCCATTCTGAAACTAACTGCAGCTCTTTGTTAAGTGTTGGCAGTCATTTTCAGTCGCTGTAGTAGCTGACGTGTACAGTGTTGAGTCCATCCGCATACATAGACACATGGCTTTACTCAGAGCCATAACACATATGTTTTTCCAGCAACAGACTATGATCGATATGTCCAAATCTGTACTGAAGTCTAACAAAACACCCCTCCCCCAATCTTTTCATCATCATTTTCTCTCAGCCAATTCAGTCATTTGTGTAAGTGCTGTGCTTGTTGCATGTCCTTCCCTATAAATGTGCAGAAAGTCTGTTGTCTATTTGTTTACAGTAAAATAACATTGTATCTGGTCAAACACTATTTTTTTCCAAAACTTTACTAAGGGTTGGTAACAGGCTGATTGGTCGGCTATTCCAGCCAGTTAAGGGGCTTTACTATTCTTAGGTAGGGTATAACGTTTGCTTCCCTCCAGGCCTGAGGGAACACACTTTCTAGTAGGCTTAAATGGAAGATAAGGCAAATAGGAGTGGCAATATCGCCCGCTATTATCCTCAGTAATGCCCTGGCTTGTCTGATCCAGAAAGGCTTCTGCTCCTATGAGCCAATCTCCTGTTTCTGTAGTGTGAGGCAGCTGGATGTACAAGTACTTCCCCTAGACAGGATCTGTCTATAGAGTACCACAGTATAGTAACAGGAGCCTTGGCTTGTCTGATCCAGAACGGCTCATAGTAACAGGAGGCTATCTCCTGTTTCTGTAGTGAGGCAGCTGGATGTACAAGTACTTCCTGGACAGGATGCTAGTCTATTAACTTATTATATAGATTAATCAAATTTAGCCTTTGTTGAGTTTACCTTAAAACCTCTTTCTAGGGAGTTTTTTCCGAGCCACCGTGCTTCTACATCTGCATTGCTTGCTGTTTGGGGTTAGGCTGGGATTCTGTATAACACTTTGGTGACATCGGCTGATGTAAAAAGGGCTTTATAAATACATTTGATTGATTGATTGAAATGTATTTTGTAAATGATTTGGATATTGGGAAATGAATTTGATTAAATTTGATTGGATACCAAATTAGCATATTGCTAATTTAATTTGATCACATTATTTGAATATTGCTAATTGAATTTGACTACGTGATTTGAATATTGCAATTTAATTTGATTACATGATTTGAATATTGCTAATTAATTTGATTACATGATTTGAATATTGATAATTTAATTTGATTTACATGATTTGAATATTGATAATTTAATTTGATTACATGATTTGAATATTGATCATTTAATTTGACTTACCTAATTTGAAATATTACTAAATGTGAATGATTAAATGGATGAATAGTAGCATTTCTTGATTCTAAGCTTAACGTCTCTATTTGTTCCTCAACATGGTGGGATCGTCTGTTTCTGTCTCTCTAGTCTACCCTCTTCTGTTGCTGTCTCTGTCTTGTCTGTTTCTGTTCTCTATCCATCTACTGTCTTCTGTTGCTGTCTCTGTCTTGTCTGTTTCTGTCTCTCATCTACCCTCTTCTGTTTGCTGTCTCTGTCTTGTCTGTTTCTATCTCTCATCTTTACCCTCTTCTGTTGCTGTTTCTGTCTCTCTAGTCTACCTCTTTTGTTGCTGTCTCTGTCTTGTCTGTTTTCTGTCTCATCTACCCTTTTTCTGTTGCTGTCGTTTTGTCAACCCACCTCTTTTTCATCTGCCCTCTTTCTGTCATTTCTCTTGTCTTGTTCTGTTTCTATCTCTCATCTACCCTCTTCTGTTGCTGTTTCTGTTCTCTCTAGTCTACCCTCTTTTGTTGCTGTCTCTGTCTTGTCTGTTTCTGTTCTCTCATCTACCTCTTCTGTTGCTGTCTCTATCTTGTCTGTTTCTGTCTCTCTCCATCTACCCTCTTCTGTTGCTGTTTTCTGTCTCTCTAGTCTACCCTCTTTTGTTGCTGTCTCTGTCTTGTCTGTTTCTGTCTCTCATCTACCTCTTCTGTTGCTGTCTCTATCTTGTCTGTTTCGTGTCTCTACTCCATCTACCCTCTCTGTTGCTGTTTCTGTCTCTCTAGTCTACCCTCTTTTGTTGCTGTCTCTGTCTTGTCTGTTTCTGTCTCTATCCATCTACCCTTTTCTGTTGCTGTCGCTTGTCAACCACCTCTTTTCTTTCTTCTGTCACTT
This sequence comes from Salvelinus sp. IW2-2015, assembly GCF_002910315.2. Taxonomy (NCBI): domain Eukaryota; kingdom Metazoa; phylum Chordata; class Actinopteri; order Salmoniformes; family Salmonidae; genus Salvelinus; species Salvelinus sp. IW2-2015. Next base: position 88,281 of record NW_019946689.1, read on the forward strand.
TCTCTGTCTTGTCTGTTGCTGTCTCAGGCTCTCGTTTGTTACTGACTCCTTTGTCTTCCTCGTTCTGTTATGACTTGTTCTGTTCTTTGGTGTGTCTCTCTCCGTCATATCTTATTGTTCTGTTGCTGTCTCCGCGTCTTGTCTGATGTTCTCTCCATCCCCTATTCATCTGTCTCTGTTTTCTTCCCTGATTTTCTCTTCGCCCCTATTTTTATGTGTGCTGTCTCTGTGTCTTGTCTGGTGTCTCTCTCCATCCCCTATTCTTCTGTCTCTGTATCCTTGTCTGGTGTCTCTCTCCATCCCTATTATTCTGTGTCTTGTCTGGTGTCTCTCTCCATCCCCTATTCTTCTGTCTCTGTGTCTTGGTCTGGTGTCTCTCTCCATTCCCCTATTCTTCTGTCTCTGTGTCTTGTCTGGTGTCTCTCTCCATCCCCTATTCTTCTGTCTCTGTATCTTGTCTGGTGTCTCTCTCCATCCCCTATTCTTCTGTCTCTGTGTCTTGTCTGGTGTCTCTCATCCTATTCTTCTGTCTCTGTGTCTTGTCTGGTGTCTCTCTCCATCCCCTATTCTTTTTCTCTGTCTCTTGTCTGATGTCTCTCCACCCCGTATTCTTCTGTTGCTGTCTCTGCGTCTTGTCTGGTGTCTCTTTAGTTTCAAAATGGTCAGAGGATACTGGAGAAGCTTAACTTGTTTTTGGGGCTGTTTCAGGGTCACCTAAATTCTCCTCATCCCAAACAGTTGCCCCTGCTGCTGTTCTAGGTGCGCACACTGGCCTGCTGTTTTAAGTCTGTCCTCCTCCTTGGCTAATCTGAAAGGTAACAAGGTAGCGGTACAACATGTCATTAGTTAGTTGCGACTACCACATCCTGATTGTTGTTTGAGATTTGGTTCATGAAGAAATTTTAGGCAGCCATGAATGAATTCAAGGTGAGGT
>NW_019946689.1:89239-96166 GCF_002910315.2 Salvelinus sp. IW2-2015
CTCCGGTCTTGTCTGATGTCTCTCCCATCCCCTATTCATCTGTCTCTGTTTCTTCCCTGATGTTTCTCTTCGCCCCTATTTTTATGTTGCTGTCTCTGTGTCTTGTCTGGTGTCTCTCTCCATCCCCTATTCTTCTGTCTCTGTACTTGTCTGGTGTCTCTCTCCATCCCCTATTATTCTGTGTCTTGTCTGGTGTCTCTCTCCATCCCCTATTCTTCTGTCTCTGTGTCTTGTCTGGTGTCTCTCTCCATCCCCTATTCTTCTGTCTCTGTGTCTTGTCTGGTGTCTCTCTCCATCCCTATTCTTCTGTCTCTGTATCTTGTCTGGTGTCTCTCTCCATCCCCTATTCTTCTGTCTCTGTGTCTTGTCTGGTGTCTCTCCATCCCCTATTCTTCTGTCTCTGTGTCTTGTCTGGTGTCTCTCTCCATCCCCTATTCTCTTTCTCTGTCTCTTGTCTGATGTCTCTCCACCCCGTATTTTCTGTTGCTGTCTCTGCGTCTTGTCTGGTGTCTCTTTAGTTTTCCAAAATGGCAGAGGATACTGGAGAAGCTTAACTTGTTTTGGGGCTGTTTCAGGGTCACCTAAATTCTCCTCATCCCAAACAGTTGCCCCTGCTGCTTTCTAGGTGCGCACACTGGCCTGCTGTTTTAATCTGTCCTCCTCCTTGGCTAATCTGAAAGTAACAAGGTAGCGGTACAACATGTCATTAGTTAGTTGCGACTACCACATCCTGATTGCTTGTTTGAGATTTGGTTCATGAGAAATTTTAGCAGCCATGAATGAATTCAAAGGTGAGTTGGGTTCAGGTTGTGGGTTGATGTGGTGCTGGTGTGTGTTCACAAGTGGAGTTAGACAGATTATTTAGCCAATTAGCCAACACACGAGATAAGCCCTACCACTATGCACAGTATATACACACACAGGACAGAAGCTCTACAAACTCGCTCATTGTGCAAAGAAAGGTTTACCAAACATGGACCTGAAAGGACATAAGAACACACAGAGAGTAGCCGTACACTGTTTCCACCGTGGAAAGTGTTTTACCCAGTTAGTGAGCCTGAAGGAGAATGAGAGAATACAGGAAACCTGACAAGAGAATTAAGAAGCTGTTCTGTCTCATATTATGACTGAAATTTTGTGTTGTTGTCATTCACATGAAATTATATTATAAATATATTATAAATATTTGATTGCATTTATAGGGCACTTTTCACCTACAGTAGGTGCTTAAACCATTTTACATAGTAAGGGGAAACTAATATTTTTTATCACCAATGTGTAGCACACACTTGGGTGACGCACTGCAAGCCAATTTTGTGCAACTATTGAAATAGCCATGAATATCCATATCTACCTTGTATTTTTATTTTTTCCCCCTCAGATATTTAGGCAAGTAAGCTGGCTAACTCATTGACCCTGCTTTCTTCTGTATGCCTCAGGTATAAGTGTGTTACTTTATTAGATCCCCATTGGCTATTGCAGCAGCAACTCATCCTGGAATACACATAAAACAAATAAATACATAACAGTTTACAAAACTGTTTATAGACAACAACAACATAATATAATATTACATTACAAATAAAAATAAAATGATGTCATTGCATCGAGAAAAGTACTGGTAAAAGTAAGAGAAAACAATGAGATCATGGTTGTTTTGCAATGACTTACGACAGAATAAACAACGTCGTGAATATTTGTCTAAACTCGTTACTCACTCAGTCAGCAATGCGAGCTTAATTATTTCAGTTGATGCCTCTTGCGTGACGTATAATCTAGTGGACGGGACGCTTCTTCAACAGCGACAAGGCTATTGATTCAACCACTCGCTAGCCAACATAAAACCGAAATATTGACGTTTCTTTGGCAATTTTTTCGTATATTAATCTCGGAGTTTACAACACAATTATGTTTACGTATCTACTGGTTTACTCGAAAGTAATTTGCTTGTTAACTTTGCAAAAAACGTGTTAATTTGATACTGAGCCTAGCACTAGCCTTGTCGCTAATGCTAACTAGCTAACGTCCCGACCATGAGCTCACTAAGCTACTCCCCCACTTCTAAAGAGAGGAGGTCTGCTGGTCGGAGAAAGAAGCTCTGGGACTGAACATCATCGTAAAAGAAGAAGAGGAGGATATTAGAGTGAAAGGAGAGGGAGGAAGATTTCAGAATAAAACGGAGGAAGAGGATGCTCTCACATTAAAAGAAGAGGAGATGTTACAGTGAAAGAAGAGAAAGAACATTTTGCAGTGAAAGAGGAAGAGGAGGCTATTTCAAAAAAGAGGAGAGGAAGACGTATTGGGGTGGAGGAAGATAGACAGAAGATCTGATTAACATCATGAGTACTGGTTTAAAAAACAGGGGGGAAAAACTCAACACTTGTTAAACTAATGTTGTTTTTTATAAAAATCCGCAGATGGAACATGGAATTCAGACATTAAACCAGGGATGTAGCGGACCGTAAAGCACTTTTCAACACCTTTTATTTGAGAAATTGTGTGTTTACTTACCTTTTATTTTGTTAACTGGCTTTTACCCACTTAATGCGTTCCAGTGTTGACCACAGCTCACAAGTTTATATTCTTGATCTGAGTTCTAATCGCGTCTGCCTCTTAGCCAATGAGTGGAATCATGAACGGTTGTTTGTGAACGGATGTGAAATGGCTAGCTAGTTAGCGGTACGCGCTAATAGCGTTTCAATCAGTTACGTCACTTGCTCTGAAAACTAGAAGTAGTGGTTCCCCTTGCCTCTGCAAACGCATGCATCTAACCAATATTAACTCAGGGGGGGGAGAATAATATCCCATTGTCACATTAGAATGTTTTTATTTATTTAATTTTCAATCGAGCAACATGTTAAAAAGGTTCAAGAGGATGTAGCCCTGTAATACTGTTTGAGATTTTCTAACAGATTTAAGTCAAAACTGTAAGCATGAAACATTCATGGTCTTCTTGGTTTAGCAACTCAGTGAAGATTTGGGCTTATTGTCCTGCTGAAGGTGAATCCTCTCCCTGTCTCTGGCATAAAGCAGACTGAAGCAGGTTTTCTATTTTGTTCTGTGCTTAGCTCCATCCCATTTATTTTCATCCTGAAAAATCCAGAAAAACTCCTAGTCTTTGCAGGGTCAGACATACACATAGCATTATGCAGCCACCACACCACGCTTGAAAATAATGAGGCAGTTACTCAGTGATGTGTTGTGTGGATTTTACCCAAACATAAGCTTTAGGCAAAAGTGTATTCCTTTGCTGTTTTCCCCCAGTATTAGTTCAGTGCCTTGTTGCATACATGATGGATATTCTGGAATATTTGCATTCTGTATATTTGTATTTTCTTTTCACTCTGTCATTTAAATCACTACAATGTTGTTGATCCATCCTCAGTCTTCTCCCATCACAGCCAGTGAACTCCAGAGCTGTTTTAAAATCACCAGTGGCTCACGGTGACACCCTATAGATGCTAATTTCCTTGTAAAGATATCTGCCACGTGCTTCTCCACCGTGCATATAGTCTACTCTATTTAATTGAGACACATGCTCACCTGACCAATGGCCTCATGGTCCCTAAGCAGTTTCCATCCTGTCCTGCAGCTCAGTTCAGAAGGACGACTGCATCTTTGATGTGTCTGGGGGGTTTAATACATCATCTACAGCATCCTATGAGCTTAAATATATATCAACGTCTGATTGGTTATTGTTACCATCTACCAATCACTGTGCTTAAGACATATCCCGTCTGATTGGTTATTGTTACCCATCTACCAATCCACCGTGCTTAAGCTACTATATTCAACGTCTGATTGGTTATGTTACCAGTCACCCATCACCGTGCTTAAAGTATATATTCACCGTTCTGAATTGTTATTGTTACCAGTCTACCAATCACCGTGCTTAAGTATATATTTCAACGTCTGATTGGATTATTGTTACCCATCTACCAATCACCTGCTTAGTAGTCATATTCACCGTCTGATTGGTTATGTTTACCCATCTACAAAATCACTTGGCTTAAGTACTATATTCAACGTCGTGATTGGTTATTGTTACCCATCTACTTAATCACTGTGCTTAAAGATATATTCAACGGTCTGATTAGGTTAGTTGTTACCCAGCTTACCAATCACCTGCTGTAAGTATATATTCAACGTCTGATCTGGTTATTGTTACCCATCTACAATCACTGTGCTTAAAGGATATATTAACGTCCTGATTGTTATTGTTACCCATCGTACTAAATCACCGCTGCTTAAGTATATACTTCAACGTCTGATTGGTTATTGTTTACCCAGTCTACCAATCACCCTGCTTAAGTATATATTTCAAGTACTGCATTGGTTATTGTTACCGATCTACCAATCACCGTGTTAAGTATATATTCACCGTACATGCATTGGTATTGTTACCCATCACCAATCACTGTGCTAAGTATATATTCAAGTCGATTGGTTTTTACCCATCTACGCAAATCACTGGTGCTTAAAGATTCATATTCAACGTCGTGATGGTTATTCTACCCATCTACCAGAATCCACCAGTGCTTCAAGTATATATTCACCGTATCTGATGGTTATTGTTACCCATCTACCCAATCACTGTGCTTAATTATATTCAGACGTCCTGATTGGTTATTGTTACCCATCTACTCATACACCGTGGCTTAAATATATTTCAACGTCTGAATTGGTTATTGTTACCCATCTACCAATCACTGCTGCTATATATCCAACGTTGATGGTTATTTTACCATCTACTAATCACTGTGCTTCTTGAGGCTTTGAAAAAGCTCTCTGGTCTTTGTAGTTGAATCTGTGCTTGAAATGTAATAGTGACTGAGGACCGTACAGATGTTATATGGGGGACAGAGGAAAGGGTTAGTCATTCAACAATCATGTTAAACATCTATTATTTCACACAAGAGTCCATGTAACTTATTATGTGATTTGTTAAGCCACAGTACTTATTAACAAAGGACTGAATACTTATGCAACAAATATTCTAGAATGTTCTTTTCAACTTGACATATGGAGATCTGTGTAGATCAATGACAAAACAAAAATTGCAAATACATCTATTTCAATCCCACTTTGTAGCGCAAGACAATTTGTGAATAAAGAAATTCAAAGGGTGTGTGTTCTTAAGCGCTGTAAAGTGGGCCACCAGCAAAACAACAGCAAGGGATCAAAATGCAGCCTATAACAGGACTGAATGTTATAGAATGTTGCAAAGACTGGCCTGAGGTTATTGAGGATGTAGTCCAGATAAATTTATAGAAGACAGTTTTATTTAATGGAGGTTTCATTCAGTCTTTCTGTTTAACCAAATACTCTGTCTTTAGCAGGAGAGAGACCAGACTCTCACTCTGACACGAGAAGAGTCCTTCAGGGGAACCAGACCCAGAGACGCCCAAACCAGCAGKACCACACCACTGCTCTCAATGTGGAAACASTTTTTCTACGTTAGGGAATCTAAAACGTCATGAGATGGCACACACAGGAGAGAAGCCTTTCCAATGTTCCCAGTGTGATAAGAGTTTTACCCAGATAGGGAGCCTGAAAAGGCATGAAGGAATACAYAAAGAAGGGAGGAAGACCTACCACTGCTCTCAGTGTGGAAAGAKWTTTACYCAGWTAGGGAGCCTGAARACACACAAGACAATACACACAGGAGAGAAGCCTTTCCAATGTTCYCAGTGTGATCAGAGTTTYACCCAGATAGGAAACCTGAATAGGCATGAAGGAATACACACAGGAGAAAAGCCCTACCAATGCTCCAAGTGTGRAAAGAGATTTWTGCGATCACAGTACCTAAAATCACATGAGATRACACACACAGAGGAAAAGTCTTTCCACTGCTCCCACTGTGGAAAGAGTTTTACTCAGTTACGGAGCCTGAAAAGACATAAGAGGACACACAAATGAGAAAAGCACTACCACTGATTCCATTGTGGAAAGAGTTTTACTCTGTTAGGGAGCCTGAAAATGCATAAGAGAAGACACTCTGGAGGAAAGACATACCACTGCTCTCATTGTGGAAAGACATTTTCCCAGTCAGAGGACCTGAAAGCACATGAGAGAATAGAGAGACTGTGTTCTGACTTATGTTTTTGACTGAGAATTTGTGTTTTTGGTTATGCCACATGAAATCATATTGTTTATATTGTTTATAATAAATCAGTCTCTATTTCCTTATGCCAATGTATGTTCCTCCAACTCCCCTGAGTGCCTCTGTCAATTCAACAGCTATTATATGCAGTAATCATGTGCCTATGAACCAGAGTTTAACACTGAGACGGTTTGCCCTCGTAAGAAGTCTCCACTGTGTGCATATCACCCTGCACTAACGTTAATAACATGAGCATGTCTACTTCCCAAATCAAATGGTATTGGTCACATACACGTGTTTAGCTGATGGTATTGGTCACATACACGTGTTTAGCTGATGGTATTGGTCACATACACGTGTTTAGCTGATTATGTTATTGGTCAGCATACACCGTGTTTTAGATGTTATGGTCACAATACACGTGTTAGCTGATGTTATTGGTCCACATACACGTGTTTAGCTGATGGTATTGCCGGTGTAGCACCCCCGAAAAATGCTTGTAAACAATCTGAATTGTACTGAGAAAAAGTGCTACAAAATAGGTGTCCACGTTAATACAACACGTGTAACCGTTAGCGAAGCAAAGTATCACCCCCCCATCGCACACACGACCACATGATATCAGTAAGTCGCTAGTCCTGCGGCCCTCGGATTAACATGTTCATGATACTATCTCTGGAAACTCACTTAGAGAATACCTTTTGATAAAAACCAATGGCGGCAATACATGGTTACGACGCCTATAGATAAAGAGAAAGAAAAAACAGAAAATGCCAATGGGGGTAAAGGCACCGAAGGCGCGAGCAGGAAGTGGCGGGGTGTTC
>NW_019946690.1:0-19621 GCF_002910315.2 Salvelinus sp. IW2-2015
AGGTGGGGGTGGAGAGAGGGAGGAAATAAGGGGGATGTATGGGATGGAGAAAGGAAAGGAAGAGAGGGAGGGATGGAGAAAGGAAGGAAAGAGAGGGAGGGATGGAGAAAGGAGGAAGGAGGGAGGGATGGAGAGAGGGAGGGATGGAGAAGGAAGGAAGAGAGGGAGGGATGAGAAAGGAAGGAAAGAGAGGGAGGGATGGAGAGAGGGAGGAGAGAGGGAGGAAGAGAGGGAAGGGATGGAGAGAGGGAGGAAAAAGAGAGGGAGGGATGAGAGAGGGAGGAAGAGAGGGAGGATGGGATAAAGGAAGAAGAGAGGGAGGGATGGAGAAAGGAAGGAAGAGAGGGAGGGATGGAGAAAGGAAGGAAGAGAGGAGGGATGGAAGAGAGGAGGAATGGAGAAGAAGGAAGAGAGGGAGGGATGGAGAGGGAGGAAAAGAGAGGAGGGATGGAGAAGAAGGAAGAGAGGGAGGGATGGAGAGAGGGAGGAAAGAAGGTGGGATGTAGGGATGGAGAGAAGGAGGAAGAGAGGGAGGGATGGAAGAATATAGGCAGTATTGTGTTCCTTACTTCCAGCACGTTTCCCTTGATATCAACCTGAACAGATTGTATGATTTGCTTCAGTTCTGTGATTGGTGACATCAGCCCGACGTAGGCTAATTAACCTGCAGTGTTTGAATCTGCACATGTGCAGCAACAAGCCTCTCTCTATGACTTATGTGTGAGTGAACTGAAAGTATATATCTTAGAAGCAGTTTTTCCCGATACTAACTCTGCATGTCCAAACTCAGAATGCAACAGGCTTCCCAAATTGCATGGTCGCTGTGGTAGCAGCGTTTATTTTGATTGCTGATTTCAGATGTGTTGGATAAACAAGATTAATTTAGGGGACATCCCTTCTTCTTGGCACAGCATGTAAACATTTTTATCAATTATTTATATAATCTGACTTTTCACAAATAATCGTATTATTGTGTGCATACTCAGTGCAGCCCGTCTAACTATTGGTAAGTCACCGGGATTGTCTCGTACCACCCCACCACACTACACGATAAAAGGTGAAAAAATTGTGACACTGACGAACTTTGTTGGAGCCCTACCGACCGCACGTAGTGGTACTTAAATCAGAACCTGTCACACTGAACGAGCCAAGATGTCCGACCGTAGATCCCGTCACACTGAACGAGCCAAGATTGTCCGACCGTAGACCCGTCACACTGAAACGAGCCAAGATGTCCGACCGTAGACCCTGTCACACTGGGAATCGAGCCAAGATGTCGACCGTAGACCCTGTCACACTGAACGAGCCAAGATGTCCGACGTAACCTGTCAGCACTGAATCGGGCCAAGAGTTCCGACCGTAGATCCTGTCACACTGAACGAGTCAAGATGTCCGACCGTTAGACCCTGATCCACACCTGAAGAGTCAAGATGTCCGACCGTAGACCCTGTCACACTGAAGGAGTCAAGATGTCCGACCGTAGACCCTTGTCACACTGAACGAGCAGATGTCGCGACTTAGACCCTGTCACACTGAACGACCAAGATGTCGAACCGTAGACCCTGTCACAACTGAAGGAGTCAAGATGTCCGACCGTAGACCCTGTCACACCACTGAACGAGCCAAGATGTCGACGCGTTAGACCCTGTCACACTGAACGAGTCAAGATGTCCGGACCGTTAGACCCTGTCACACTAAACGAGCCAAGATGTCCGACCGTAGACCCTGTCACACTGAAGGAGTCAAGATGTCCGACCGGTTAGACCCTGTCACACTGAAGGAGTCAAGATGTCGACCGTAGCACCCTGTTCACACTGAACGAGCCAATGTCCGACGTAGACCTGCACACTGAAACGAGCCAAGGACGTCCGACGTAGACCCTGCACACTGAACGAGCCAAACGTCGATTCGTAGACCCTGCCACACTGAACGAGCCAAGAGCCCGACCGTAGACACTGACACACTGAACGAGTCAAGATGTCCACCGTAGACCCTCACAACTGAACGAGCCAAGACGTCGCGATCGAGACCCTGTCTACACTGACGAGCCAAGACGTCCGATCGTAGACCCTGCCACAACTGAACGGCAGATGTCCGACCGTAACCTGCAACTGAGAGTCAGTCCAGAACTGTACAATGAACGAAGCCAAGATGTCCAAAAATAATTGCAACCTAAGAATGTCCCACAACGTGACCAATAGTTTGGACGGCAATCTAAAAGCTAATTTGTACAGTGTGTGTAGGCCTTTAAGGAGAATGGAACACTTTCACAGCAATATTAACTGAGATGAAATGTCACTCTGCTATTCATTTCAGTCTCCTTCTTCACCCTGTTTGTCTGTCTTCTAGTGCATTGTAGATGAATGGGTTTGATAGTTTGATATTATACTTTATTCACGTGTTGTGTGTGTGTGTGTGGTGGTGTGTGTGTGTGTGTGTGTGTGTGTGTGTGTGTGTGTGTGTGGTGGTGTGTGTGTGTGTGTGGTGTGTGTGTTGTGTGTGTGTGTGGTGTGGTGTGTTTGGCAGTTGTAGGACAGTGACAGTGAAAGTCCTAGTTGTCTCTGTCTGTTGGCTGAGACTTAGTGAGGCAGAGAGGTCAGTGACAGGAACAGACAGGGAGCACAGCCATGGTGTGTGTACTTGCTGAATAGGGCAGAGTGTTGATTTAAGCATTGATCGTAATGTTGGAAGAAGCCATTGATCTCTGCTGAGACAATTCAAGGGGATTATTCATGCCAGCTAAAGGCCAGACGACAGACATCACCACCTTGACCCAGCCTTAGCAGCACACACACACACACACCACACACACACAACACACACACACACACACACACACACACACACACACACACACACACACACACACACACACACACACACACACACATACACACAACACACACACACACACACACACACAAATGCACACACACACACACACTCACACTCACACCACTCAGTAAATGAAACTGGACCCAGCTTCACTACTATCATGTTTATTTTGTGGCTCCCCCTTTTATGCCTCTCCTCATCTCCTTCTTTCTCTCCTCCTCTCCTTTGCTCCTTTGTCTTTGGAATGGACCCCTGTGGTTCCTCTCCTCTCCTTCCAGGGTACCGAGAGGGGTTTCATGGAAACGGCGAGATAACGGACAGTTCCTTAGCCGAAAATGTATTCTGTCAGCGCGGGATGGTGCTCTGAAGTACTTCAACAAGCATGATTGTGAGTGTAGTGCTATGTATATCTCTCTCTTTTTCTATCTCTCTCTCTCTCTCTGCTTATAATATATATATACAGTGGGAGAAAAGTATTTGATACACTGTCATTTTGCAGGTTTTCCTACTTACAAAAGCACTGTAGAGGTCTGTTCATTTTTATCAACTAGGTACACAACTTAAACTGTGAAGACAGATCTAAAACAAAAATCCAGAAAATCACATTGTATGATTTTTAAGTAATTAATTTTCATTTTATTGCAGTAGCATTTAGTATTGATCACCTACCCACCAGTAAGAATTCTGGTCTCACAGACCTGTTAGGTTTTTCTTTGAAGAACCCTCCTGTTCTCCACTCATTACCTGTATTAACTCCACCGTTTTGAACTCGTTACCTGATAAAAGACCACCTGTCCACACCACCAATCAAACAGACTCCACCTCTCCACAATGCCAAGACCAGAAACTGTTGTTAAGGACTCAGGGATAAAATTGTAAGACCTGCACACAAGCTGGATGGGCTAGCAGGACAATAGAAAAACAGCTTGGTGAGAAGGCAACAACTGTTTTGCGCAGATTATTAGAAAATGAGATGTTCAAGATGAACGGTCAATACCCTCGGCTGGGGCTCCATGCAAGATCTCACCTCGTGGGCAATCAATGATCATGAAGAAGGTGAGGGATCAAGCCCAGAACTACAACGCAGGACCGGGTTCAATACCTGAAGAGTAGCTGGGACGCAACAAACTCAAAGAAAAACCATTAGTAACACACCACGCCGTCATGGATTAAAATCCTGCAGTGCACGCAAGGTCCCCCTGCTCAAGCCAGTGCAATGTCCAGGCCGTCTGAAGTTTTGCCAATGACCATCTGGAAATGATCCACGAGGGAGGAATGGGAGAAGTCATGTGGTCTGAGGTAACAAAAGATAGAGCTTTTGGTCTAACTTCCACTCGCCCTGTTTGAGAAGAAGAAGGATGAGTACAACCCCAAGAACACCATCCCAACCGTGAAGCATGGACGTGGGAGAACATCATTCTTTGGGGATGCTTTTCTGCAAAGGACAGGATGATGCCACTGTATTGAGGGAAGGATGGATTTGGCCAATGTATCGCGAGATGCTGGCCAAACTAACCTCCTTCCCTCAGTAAGAGCATTGAAGATGAGGTCGTGGCTGGGTCTTGGACCAGCATGACAACGACCGCGCGAAACACACAGGGCCAGGAACTAAAGGAGTGGCTCCGTAAGAAGCATTTCAAGTCCTGGAGTGGCCTAGACAGTCTCCAGACCTGAACCCCAATAGAAAATCTTTGGAGGGAGCTGAAAGCCGTATTGCCCAGCGACGCCCCGAAACCGGACAGGATCTGGAGAATCTGATGGAGGAGTGGCCAAAATCCCTGCTGCAAGCCTTGGAAAGCCTGGTCCAAGAACTACAGGAAACGTATGAACTCTTAAAATTGCAAACAAGGTTTCTGTACCAAATTTAAGTTCTTGCTTTTCTGATCTATCAAATACTATGTCATGCCAATAAAATGCAAATTAAAAACTTATAAAAATTATACAATGTGATTTCTGGATTTTTGTTTTAGATTCTGTCTCTCACAGTTGAATGTGTACCCTATGATGAAAATGAACAGACCTCTACATGCTTTGTAAGTAGGAAAACCCTGCCAAATAGCGTGTATCAAATACTTGTTCTCCCACTGTATAAATATTATATATATATCTAATATTATATATAATATATATATATATATATCCCTCCCTCTCTCTTCCTCTCCCTCCTCGCTCTCTCTCAGACTCTTCTTCTCTCTCTTTGCATTTGTGAGTGCCTGAATCTCATCTCAAGTGCACTCTGAGGTCCTGAGCTGCAATTGCTTGGAATAACACCACACCTTGGGAAATGTCAGGTATATTATAATTGCTTAGATCATTATGCAAAATCTCCCATTTCTCATACCCCCTTCCTTCGCCTTCCTCCTCTCTCCCATCCTCTTCCTCCTCATTCCTTTCTCCCCCTCCCCTTCCCCCTCTCATTCCTTTCTCCCGTCCTCCTCCTCTTCCTCCTCCCCTTCATTCCTTTCTCCTGACTATCTCTGACAATAGTAACTGTTATCGTCTCAAACGTCTGATTCTGATCTGCTCACATTCCCCAGATGTTCTGTTCCACATACTGGCATTGTCTCCTACTTTGCATAGCAACAAAAGATGCATGTTAAATCCAGTAAAGTATGATGCCACATCCTCACCATAACGTTGGCCACTCCCTGTCCCTGCTTCAATAGAAGTTGTCCTTAACCACAGATCAGATTACTCTATTACCAATCCATACCGCAACCATCAGTTGAATGCAAAGAAATATCTGACCCTTAATCAGTTTGTTAGCGACAAATTCTACATACTCTACATTCCACCAAAAGAAGACCTGGGTGTCAGTGAACATCATACCTCCGAATACATTCTAGGCCTGATGGGGGACACACACTGGCTTCAGCCACATAAAACAGCAAACCTTGCTAGTGACTGTAGTTACTAGAGGAAGCTCATAGTTGATTGTTCTGCAGCCGAACAATGATGATGATGATGATGATGGTGTTAGTGTGATGATGATGGTGATGATGATGATGATGGTGGGATGGTGATGATGATGGTGGTAGTGGTGATGATGGTGGTGGTGATGACGATGATGTAGTGGTGATTATGGTGGTGATGACGATGATGGTGGTGGTGATGATGATGATGGTGGTGATGGTGATGAGGTGTAGTGGTGATGATTGGTGGTGATGATGATGATGTGTAGTGTGATTATGGTGGTGTGACGATGATGGTGGGTGGTGATGATGATGATGATGATGTGGTGTGATAATGATGTGAGTGATGATGATGATGGTGGTGTTATGATGATGATGGTGGTGGTGGTTATGATGATAGTGGAGGTGTTGATGATGATGGTGGTGGTGATGATGGTTGGTAGTGGTGATGATGGTGGTGGTAGTGTGATGATGGTGGTGTGATGACGATGATGGTGTAGTGGTGATGATGGGGGTGATGACGATGATGGTGGTAGTGATGATTTATGGTGGTGTGATGACGATGATGGTGGAGGTGTTGATGATGTGGTGGTGGTATGATGGATGATGGTGGAGGTGATGATGGTGGTACTGGTGATGATGGTGGTGTGATGACGAGTGGTGGGGTGGTGGATGATGATAGATGGTGGTGGTGTGATGATGATGGTGGTAGTGGTGATGATGGATAGGTGGTGAGGATGATGGTGGTAGTGGTGATTATGGTGGTGGTGACGATGATTGTGGGGTGGTGATGATGATGTGATGATGGTGGTGGTGATGATAATGATGGTGGAGGTGATGATGATGATGGCGGTGGTTATGATGATGATGTTGGTGGTGGTTATGATGATAGTGGAGTGTTGATGATGATGGTGGTGGTGATGATGGTGGTAGTGGTATGATGGTGGTGTAGTGGTGATGATGGTGGTGGTAGTGGGATGATGGTGGTGGTATGACGATGATGGTTAGTGTGATGATGGTGGTGGTGATGACGATGATGGGTGTAGTGATGATTATGGTGGTGGTGATGACGATGATGGTGGAGGGTGTTGATGAATGTGGTGGTGGTTATGATGATGATGGTGGAGGTGATGATGGTGGTACTGGTGATGATGGTGGTGGTGATGACGATGATGGTGTAGTGGTGATGATGGTGTAGTGGTGATGATGGTGGTGGTGATGACGATGATGGTGGTAGTGTGATTATGTGGTGATGACGATGATGGTGGGGTGGTGATGATGATGATGATGAGGTGGTGGTGATAATGATGGTGGGGTGATGATGATGGTGGAGGTGATGATGATGGTGGTGGTGATGATGATGGTGGAGGTGATGATGATGATGGTGTGGTTATGATGATGATGGTGGTGGTGATAATGATGGTGGGGGTGATGATGATGGTGGAGGTGATGATGATGGTGGTGTGTGATGATGTGGAGGTGATGAATGATGATGGTGGGTTATGATGATGATGGTGGTGGTGATAATGATGGTGGGTGATGAATGATGGTGGAGGTGATGATGATGGTGGTGGTGATGATGATGGTGGAGGTGATGATGATATGATGGTGGTGTTATGATGATGATGGTGGTGGTGATGATGGTAGTAGTGGTGGTGATGATTTGAACATCTTGGCCAGTTTTGTTATAATTCCACCTGGCACAGCCAGAAGAGGACTGGCCACCCCTCATAGCCTGGTTCTCTCTAGGTTTCTTCCTAGGTTTTGCCTTTCTAGGGAGTTTTTCCTAGCCACCGTGCTTCTACACCTGCATTGCTTGCTGTTTGGGTTTTAGGCTGGGTTCTGTACAGCACTTTGAATATCAGCTGATGTAAGAAGGGCTATATAAATACATTTGATTTGATTTGATGGTGGTGGTGGTGATGGTGATGATGATGGTGGAGGTGATGATGATGGGGATGGTGGTGGTGGTAATGATGGTGGTAGGGGTGGTGATGATGATGATGATGATGATGATGGTGGTGGTGGTGAGGATGATGATGGTGATGGTTATGATGATGGTGGTAGCGGTGGTGAGGATGATGATGGTGGTAGTTATGATGATGTTGGTGACGATGATGATGATGATGACAGTGGTGATGATGATGATGACGATGGTGGTGATGATGATGATGACGGTGGTGATGATGATGACAGTGATGATGATGATGAATACTCTCCTCCCCCTTCCTTCTCTCCCTGTACAGGCCAGAGAGCCCAAGGCTCTGATGAAGATCCACACCCTGAACGCCTCCTTCCAGCCTGGGAAGATAGGCCAGCCCCACGGCCTGCAGGTCACCTATCTGAAGGACAACAGCACTAGGAACATCTTTGTCTACCACAAGGATGGCAAGGTGAGGTGAACAAATTTGAGGCAATGTTGTGTGGTCGTTGGGTGTTCGCTTGGCTGCTGCTGGACACAAATAGACAGTCAGGAATGTACAGTCGACTCCTGGACTCATGTTCATTAGGGTGCACAACAGAATAAAAAAGAACATTCGGKTCTAGAAACGAAAATGACGTCTCTTATTGGATGAGTTGAAGTAGTCCCTCCCTGTTCCAGTTCGTTTTTCTTCTGTTTGGTGTCTAATGAACACGACCCTGAGCATTGCAGGTCAACAGTKCCWTATCAAGTACATTCTCTTGACTTGCTCTGGATATCTGCATGCTCCGGAATGGTTCATTTGCATTCACAGCAGTCCCACYAAATTACATTCATCTAGGTCATGTTTGTTTAGCACACTGTAGCAAAATATTTTTCAACGGAAAACATAAATGAGCATTTCTTATTGGTCAAGTTCAGTAAGTACCTCKCTGGTTCACTCAGTTTTAAAGCATTTTCTTCTGTTTCCTGGAGAACACCACCCAGGAGTGGACTGTCTATCAACTGTCAGAAGCATTTGTGTTGTGAAGCGGCTGGCAGCTGAGTAGGAGTATATTTCCCTCTGCAGGACATACGTTGCAATTGCATGCCTTTAAATACACCCTAAACCCAGTAGGAAATATTCTGAAATCACAGTCGACTGCTGTTCACAGTAATGGTGGATTATTGCCAGGAAAGAGTCTCTATCGGGTGTCAGTGTGTATGGAGATTGGGTCGTGTTCAGTGTAGGTAGCACAAAAAGTTGCCTTTCTTTTCATGCCCATTGAACAGGACCCAGATCATGTTAGCATGTCTGTTGTGTTTTAAGGAAATGGTGGACTGGTTCAACGCCATCAGAGCAGCCAGATTTCACTACCTACAGGTCGCTTTCCCTGGGGCCCACCACYCTGATGTGAGTCTCTCTCATTATCTTATTGTTCTCTCATTAATCCCTCAGTCCCTTRCTCTCTAGTATACACAGCTTTATATACAGCTGGCCCAATTCTGCTCCCTACCCCTTCTCCTTGTCCTTAACCCTTCAATGTTTGCATATCCCAAGGGTCTTGATAGATATAAGCAGTGTACTGGTGCATCTTCCATCATATTCCTTATACCTTATGGATCTGCAAACATGGAAGGGTTAGGGCCAATGGGAAGGGGTAGGGAGGGAATTGGGACTGGCTACACACACCCTCACATGGTCACAGAATAAAACATTTCTCCTTCTTCTCATGTATTCGTCCAGTTGGTGCCAAAGCTAACACGAAACTACATCAAGGAAGGCTACATGGAGAAGACGGGCCCAAAGGTGAAGTCTTTTAATACATACACTTTAGTTACTTACACTTCTAGTTACTTACACTTTAGTTACCTACACTTAGTTACTTACACTTAGTTTACTTACACTTTAGTTACTTACCACTTTAGTTACTTTGTGACACAGCACTTAATGCTTCTAACTTCATCAGCCCATCAGGTTTCACTGCGAATGGGGTTTAATTTGTACCACACAAACCTACCGCATTAATAATGGCCATACAACCTCAGCCAAGTATATTTGCAGGGCCTGTGAGCTGAATGCTTGCCTTGTACTGCTTGTGTGGATAATGTATTGTTATTCCAGTATGTGATCCTGTATGTAAGCAAAGAAAGCCATTAGTTAAGAGAGTACAATAATAGTGCCTTATCACAGTTGTAAACAACTGTTACAGTTACAAGAGTACTGTATTGTACTCTCTTCATTAAAGAGGTTATACGGATCTTTGCCTCTGGGGGGGGGGGGGGGCTCTGAACTAAAAAGGGTCCCCTAAATAGACAGACATATTGCCCAGGAAATGACCTCATGGACAGAAAGACATTTACATTTACATTACATTTTAGTCATTTAGCAGACGCTCTTATCCAGAGCGACTTACAGTAGAGTGCATACATTTATTACATTTACATACTGAGACAAGGATATCCCTACCGGCCAAACCCTCCCTAACCCGGACGACGCTATGCCAATTGTGCCAATTGTGCGTCGCCCCACGGACCTCCGGTGCGGCGGCTGCGACAGAGCCTGGGCGTGAACCCAGAGACTCTGGTGGCGCAGCTAGCACTGCGATGCAGTGCCCTAGACCACTGCGCCACCCAAGCGGAAGAGTTACAGACAATATATTTAGGTGAATCATTAGCAACTGAACTTCTGTACAGCCTCTTTAATTCCTTCAACCTCTGTGCTTCCTGTTTCCCTCTTACAGCACACAGAGGGCTTCAAGAAGAGATGGTTCACTATGGATGACAGGAGACTCATGTACTTCAAGGGTCCTCTGGTAAGATAGTCAGTGGGTGAATGAGGTGCCATGTCATATMGGTCAAAGAGATGGTGCTGTACCATTTCAGAACWAATWGTAACACTTTATTTAGGGCTTACGGTTCAACAGGCTCCAAAATGACTGATAACAGCTCTGATTGATAATAAATGCATAATACCCATTATAAGCAGTTCATTGGTTCTTATGACAAGTCATATAAAGCAGTATGYCACTTATAGTACAGTGGTACTGAACWAATGTTATTTGCATGTCATATTATGCAAACAAACATACCCAAATGATTTATTGGACCTCATATACAATGTGGCTGGTCAGACAKACACATTACACACGTAACAGGTGCACACAGACACAGTCTTGTATAACTAACCTTTTGGGGACACACAGTTCAGTCCCATTCAAAATCCTATTTTCTCTAACCTCTAACCTCTAACCCTAATCTTAACCCTAACCCATACCCTTACCCTAAACCATACCCTTACCCTAACTAAACAACCTAACCTTTACCCTTAACCTAACCCTAACCCTAAAATGAACCCTAGCTCCTAACCCTGAACCTAAACCTAATTCTAACCCTAACACTAATTCTAACCTTAACACTAAACCCCCTAGAAATAGCATTTGACCTTGTGGGGACTAACACAATGTCCCCAGTTGGTCAAATTTTTGTTTGTTTACTATTCTTGTGGGGACTTCTGGTCCCTACAAGTATAGTTAAACACGTTCACACACACACACACCTCTCCCCCTCTCCCACAACACTGAGTCTCCTCTCCTCTCTGTTTCTTTCTGAGGATGCCTATGCGCGCGGTGAGTGTTCATTGGTAGTAAGGAGAACAGCTACACTGTGCTCCCCGCCTTCCCCATCCACCCAGGGCTACCACTGGCAGTTTGGCATCACCATAGTAACGCCCGACAGGAAGTTCCTGTTTACGTGCCGGAGACCGAGGAGGAGCAGCAGATTGGATGGCTGCCTTTCAGGGTTTTGGTGAATCGACCTATGCTGCCCCAGGAATATGCAGGTAACCATTCACATGGCTCTACCAGGATTTGTCCAAGGAAAACATATACATTTCTACATTTAGCAGACAATCTTATCCAGAGCGACTTATAAGAGAAATTAGGGTTAAGTGCCTTGCTCAAGGACATATAGACAGATTTCCCACTAGTCGGCATGGGGATTCGAGCCAGCGTCCTTTTGATTACTGGGCCAACACTCTAACCGCAGGCTACCTGCTGCCCTTTAGTTGAATAATATTTGGTGTCTTTACTATGGGTGGTATGTTGAGTAAGGTGTCCAGCATACTAATAGTGACCTAATCACCTTCCGTTGGTGGATATTTCTCGCCAATACATTTGATGCCCTTCTGATGATTGGTGAATTGAAGCTTTATGCTTCCACTGAGTTCAGGGCAGTAGGGCTATGACAGTTTATGTGGAGCTGAACCACTCTATTTTACACAGTTGATTTCTCCTGGTACCTGGTTAAGTGACTGATTAGTCTCTCTCTCTCTCACTCTCTAGTGGGAGCCAACTTTAAGCACAAGCCCTGAGAAGGAGGACAATAAGGAAAAAGAGGAAGGCTGGACATATCCCCTGGATGAAGACAGACAAATAGGATCCTTCTCCTCCTCATAAGGAGAAAAAAAAAATATTACAATTAAGGATAAACCACACAGAGCAGTAAAAGAGGAGGGAGAGAGGACTACAGAGTGTAGTCTGCCTTACCCCAAATCCTGCCCATATATAATGAACAAAAATATAAACGCAACAGGCAACAATTTCAACGATTTTACAGAGATCATTAGTCAATTGAAATAAATAAATTAGGCCCTAATCTATGGATTTCATGACTGGGCAGGGGCGCAGCCATGGGAGGCCTGGGAGGGCATAGGCCCACCCACTTGGGAGCCCAGCCAATCAGTATTGTTTTCCCCACAAAAGGGCTTTATTACAGATAGAAATACTCCTCCATTTCATCACCCGCAGGTGAAAAAGACGGATGTGGAGGTCCTGGGCTGGCGTGGTTGTGAGGCTGGTTGGACATACTGGCAAATTCTCTAAAACGACGTTGGAGATGTCTTATGGTAGAGAAATTAACATTCATTTCACTGGCAACAGCTCTGGTGGACGTTCCTGCAGTTAACATGGCAATTGCATGGTCCCTTAAAACTTGAGACATCTGTGCCATTGTGTTGTGTGAGAAAGTGCACATTTTAGATTGGCCTTTTATTGTCCCCAGCACAAGGTGCCCCTGTGTAATGATCATGCTGTTAACCATCTTCTTTATATCCCACACCTGTCAGGTGGATGGATTATCTGGCAAAGGGAGAAATGCTCACTAACAGGGATGTTAACAAATGTGTGCACAAAATTGGAGAGAAATAAGCTTTTTGTGCAAATGGAACGTTTCTGGGATCTTTTATTTCAGCTCATGAAACATGGGACCATGTTGCATTTATATTTTTGTTCAGTATAGTTGGAAAGAGAGCCCAGAATTATGTTGACCTCCTTAACTCATAGGAAGTCCCACCAAGTTGACTACATACCCTTCYATGGCGCTGCTGGTGCTGAGTGATTAGTGCTTTTTGAGGTCGGTTCGGTTTCGGTTAGATAAGAAAAMAATCAAGTATTTTTTACATTAAATGCGCTATTCATAATGTGGGTTGAATACTGTAACAACACAGAATAAAACAAATTAATAAAATTCCCATGAAGGTAGTGACTGACCATTACTGCTTATCACTTATTACCCATAATGTATTCACATTACTTAAAAATATCTCAGTTGTGTATATTACATTTGTTTAATTTGATGACTTTATTATTACATTCCAAGTCATCTCATCTCTACAGCTGCTTCCTATGCTGTCTGACAAAATCACTATTTTAGTAGTTCTTTAAAGTAAATAAGGCATACTTTATGACTGCTGAATACCAACTATCAATCCCTTAGATCATGTATGTTCAGGTAGAGATACATTGTGAAGCAACAGCTGCTCTCTATATCACCTCACGATCACGCATTCTTCTGTCTCTTCCATAGCAGCTGTAAAAGAAACACAGATGGGACAAGAAGATTCGCAATGGATTATGGTCAATGTAGTTAATTACCACGTTTTATGCACTAAACTACGTAGAATATTAGCCCTGTTGGAAACTACAACTCCCTACTATATTGCACAGTTCAGGCCGTATGCAATTTATCTCCAGAGAAACTGTGTAACCCGAACAAAATGGAATTCAAATCATTTAACCGACGTCGGTCAATTAGTTGTTCAAAAAACGAAAAATAACCGACATTCCGATTAATCGCTCAGCACTAGGCGCTGCACATGCTAAAACAGATTTTCTGGCAAGTGCACCCTCTATTCATCTCTATGACCCTGCCTCATGTATCTCTAGACTCAGCTTTGTGCCAACTCCACCCTCTTAGTCACTTTATCTTTCTGCATCGTTGGACTCAGGAGTACATCTGAAATGGCACCTTGTTCCCTATAAAGCACCTTTATAGGGCTCTGCTAGTAGTAGTACACTATAGGGAACAGGGGGCCATTTCATACGAATCAGAATCACCATTATTCACCAAGTACATTTACACATACCCAGAATGTGCCTTGGTGCTGCCAGCAGTAGACAATATACACACAGAATACAGACACAGACATCATACAGAAGGTATAACATCGGAACAGTAACCATTAAACATCAAACTGTGGAGTACAGGCTGATTACAGTGGGAATAGACCATTTACAGAGGGGCTATATCTATATAAGCAGAGGGATGGATCCTGCTGTGGATACTGTGTTGTATAGAGGTGTACATAGCGCAAAGGCAGTATAGTGCAGAATAGTATTTGAGGTCATTGATGAGAAGATTCAGTAAATCGGCCCAATGCAAAGTCATATGAATGTTCTCCTAACTGTCCTACAGTTGTCGTGAGAAAATAACTTGACCATTTACAAAAGAGATACAGCTGGTATATGTGTAATGTTGGCTCCTGGACTGATTGTACGAGTGTGATGTGGACCTTGTTTGTTAAATGACACGATATGCTAACCTGGTCCCAGATCTGTTAATGCGTTCTTGACAAGTGCTATGGCCATTCTCAAGTTGGCAAAGCCGCACTAACAGATCTGGGACCAAGCTAATGGTATGCTGCTTTCATAGTTGATAGTGAATATTTTCCTTCTTCTCTTTTGAGACTGGACTGAATAATACATTTCAAGGCCAGTGGGAACTGACTGAATGTGATGGGGCCATTTTGGTGTCTCTGGTGAATAATAACTGCTCTGTCTCTCTAGTCGTTTCCAAAACAGACATGATACTGTGGATGATTTCTTGTTCATTTCTTTGTATTGGTGCAGATGTAATATTAATTTATTTATCGCTTTGTGTTGTGAAGCTACATTCTGACAAGCACTGCAGGTACAGGAACCAAATTTTGTATTTTATAGCTGTAAATGACTAATTTGAAAGGGAGAATTGTGAATTACTTGAATTGGTTTTCTCAGTGAAGAAATAAACATTTAATAGTCAGTTGATGTTATGGGCCCTGTTCAAATACTTCAGAAATACTATTTAATATTTCAGTTGATTGTTATGGCCCTGTTCAAATACTTCAAAGAAATCTATTTAACATGTCAGTTGATGTTATGGGCCCTGTTCCAATACTCAGAAATACTATTTAATATGTCAGTTGATGTTATGGGCCCTGTTCCAATACTTCAGAAATTGCTCATCTAAAAGGAAAACATGGAAGGTGAATTTCTAAAGTATTCTAATATGTATTTTTGGTATCCTGGCTACAGGTTCTATCCATATATTGTAACTTATCTTTACCAATAGAGGGAGACAAAGTCAAAACTATGAACACACTCTTATTCAGATTTTTACATGGGGAGAATCTCAATTGGATTTGCTTGACTCCTCGCGTCCTCTACGCCGCCCTCTCCTGTGTGAAAACGTGGACACAAATGTGTTTGTTTAAATTAGACTTCCCTTCACTCGTGCACCATCAGTTAGAGAGGAATCCAAAATATGTGTAAAGTGTTAAAAACAAATGTAGCCAGACATTTTATAGACAAACAGATTTAGTAGCATATGTTTTTAAACGCGAGCATGCGTTTCTCTTCCGAGAAGAAAACAGCTGATTTTGTGGCGGATTTTCAAAGCGCTTCTACGATACGGAGCCGAGAGGATACATTTGTGCTTCCTCGCTGGGAGAAGGCTATTGAGGACACTACTCCGTTCGCCTATTAACAAAACTTGACACTCGTCTACATATGGCGACCACTTTTCGTTTTATGGGTCATGAAAAGAGAAAAGTACTTAGGATTGAGAAGAGGACAGCCTTTCTCCAATTGAGAAACTCCATGACTTCCAATGTGTTCTTTTTAAGTGACAAAAAGAGATTGAGACACATTGGATTAGATCAAGAGTCCCAAGTATTTTGTTGTCAATCTTTATTGTATTGAACTTTAATTTGAGAAGAAAGTCGTTGCACACTGAAAAGTAGTGAAACATCTCATGCAGGTATAACAATACATTGTCTGAACATCTTTTCAAGTTATGTAAATACTGTACATTTAATATTCTGCTTCTATGGATGTTGATGGTAATACACTGAAAGAACATGAAGGATCTTTGTGAATACTGATTAACCGAGAATGATAAAGAATGAGAATCAAACAACATGACATCTTAATTTGTGGTTAGAAGAAAAATAAAAATAATGTCATGTAAATACAAAAAAATCCTTGAAGATTTCTCAAAAGATATGACCCTGATTAAACATTTAAAGATGACAAACACTTTATATACATAACATTCACCATATACATATATTACAAAAATAGGCAGCAAAAGAGTATTGATGATTCAAACAACAGGAACCAATAGCCTAGTCATAAAGAATATTGCAACATATTATTGGTTCCTCCCCTTTCTTCATTATTGTATATTTCGTTCCAAATTACTGTACAACACTTTAGACAAAATTCACAAAAAATGCTTTTATTTGCTTCATTTGAGTTCTCTCTAGGTTCAAAGCTTCGTTATCAACTAGGTCTACACTTAACACAACTACAAGAGATCTAACGACCGAAGCTCGACAAACATTTACTGGCAGGAAAAGCCAATTTAATAAATTCAAGATTTTGTAATCGTAATTAGTATTTTTCCACCAGAAAAATAGATGTATGCATTAACCATAATCTATTTCTAAAACTGTAATTTACTTTAGATTTGTTGGACTTCAGAGTGATTTTGAAATTGCCACGAATCAAATTGCCTTATTTTGATTGACAGTAAGACACTACACTTTAACTTCTAAACATTTTCCATTCAATGTCTTACTTTAACCATGAATATACATTCACTACATTCGCTGTATGGGTGATCTTTAGCAAAATGCTTGTTAATGAATACTACTGTAGGAGATTAGAATTGCTGGTGAGTTGAAGTTGGCTGAAAAGGCCTGAACATATGATTACTGATGTAGAATCTTAAATTTGATCACTCTTTGTCGCTGAGAATTTCTCTGCATAGCAGAAAAGCAAATGTGTAATGTATTCAAGGTTTAAAAAGCTTCTAAAGATTGTAATTTCCACTTTAAAATGTCAGACTTGAAAATGTATCACACCCCTACAAAAATTCCATAATTTTAATCCACATAATAATTCACATTTCCTGTTGCTGCCTGGATTATTTTCCTGCGGTCAAGAACTGGCTCAAATTAAGATCCTACATCTGTACTGTGATACTGAGCCAGCCTGACAACTGACAATGACCTGACTATACACATTCGACTACATACAATATATACATTCATCCAGATACTGTACAGGAATCATTCATACAATGAGCTCTGCGGGACATTCTCACTTTTCCCTTTCTTACTATGAACACGTTGGATCAAGCAGGAGAACTGACAGCTGAGTTTACTGAGTAAGACAGTGATGGGGATTCATTCAGTTATAGGGGATTTAAGTGGTGTCCCAATAAAATATTTTTCCTGAAGTGTGCACTTGTTCACTACTTACCACAAATCTAAAAGCATTGGATTGGTGGAGGTACGGGCTAGTGTCCATCATGTTTTTTTTATACCAATCATACTAACCCCATGACTGTCTGATCCTGTTAACCCTATGACTGTCTCACCTTGACTGTCTGACCATGTTAACCCTATGACTGTATGACCCTGTTAACCCCATGACTGTCTGACCATGACTGTCTGACCCTGTTAAAACCCCATGACTGTCTGACCATGACTAGATCCTGTTACAGGGTCAGACAATCATGGGGTTAACCCCATGACTGTCTGACCCTGTTAACCCATGACTGTCTGAACATGACTGTCTGACCCTGT
Source organism: Salvelinus sp. IW2-2015 (assembly GCF_002910315.2). NCBI lineage: Eukaryota > Metazoa > Chordata > Actinopteri > Salmoniformes > Salmonidae > Salvelinus > Salvelinus sp. IW2-2015. The sequence goes on from NW_019946690.1 coordinate 17,837, forward strand.
TAACAGGGTAAGACAGTCATGGGGTTAACAGGGTCAGACAGTCATGGGTTAACAGGGTCAGACAGTCATGGGGTTAACAGGGTCAGACTAGGTTAACAGGGTCAGACAGTCGTAGAGTTAACAGTGTCAGACAGCACTGATGGGGTAAGAGTCATGGCTGGATATTGAAGTACATTCACAGATGCAGAAGGAGGTGGAGCAGTGGGTCCCAGAAAACAGGAGGAGAGGAGAAGAGAGAAAGGAGAGGAAAAGAGAGAGGTGAGGAGAGGAGAGACGGAAGAGAGGTGAGGAGAGGAGAGACGCCTCACAGATAACCTTAGATATGGACATAATGGATTCTTTCAGAGGGCATAGAGAGGACAAAGGAAGGGCAAACTGTGTGGTTAGTGACATAGGTATATCTCGCACATGACTGGCTCTCTATCTCACAGGCTGAGGCCGCAGGTAGTCATATAACATCATCTTTTATGAGTGTAATATATCTGACGTGGAGCAAGACACGAGCTAGCACGCGACACGCACGCACACAGAGAGTGATCTAACTGCACATTCCAGCACTCTTCATCTCCTTGTTGACGTAGTCCTGAAGCTTAAACTTGGGCTCGTTGGGCTCCTTCATAGACCTGTGCTTCAGCTCTCTGAGAGAGAAAGGAAGAGATGAGAAGGGGGAGGAAAAGAGACAAAGAGATGGAATGGAGTGAGAAGTCGAGTAGGAGGAAGTGGAACAGTGTAAATTAATAGAGAGTGAGCAAGAGAGAGAAACTAACCAACTATCACACTAATCAACACAGTGCTGAAGACTATAGGGCAGGATCTAGTGGCTAGGGTCTAGTGGCTAGAGGCCAGGGTCTAGTGGCTAGAGGCTAGGATCTAGTGGCTAGAGGCCAGGGTCTAGAGGCTAGGGTCTAGTGGCTAGAGGCCAGGGTCTGAAGGCTAGAGGGCAGGGTCTAGAGGCTCGAGGCCAGGGTCTAGGGGCTAGAGGCCAGGGGTTGGAGGACAGGGTCTACGAGCTGAAGGCTAGAGGCCAGGGGCTAAAGGCTAGAGGTCAGGGGCTAAAGGCTAGATGCCAGGGTCAAAGACCGGAGGCCAGGGTCAAGGGGGTAAAGGCTAGAGGCCAGGATCTAGGGGCTAGAGGCCAGGGTCTAGGGTCTGAAGGCTAGAGGGCAGGGTCTAGAGGCTAGAGACCAGGGTCTAGGGGCTAGAAGCTAGGGTCTCGGGGCTAGAGGCCAGGGTCTAGAAGCCAGGGTCTAGGGGCTAGAAGCCAGGGTCTAGAAGCCAGGGTATAGGGGCTAGAAGCCAGGGTCTAGAGAACAGGGTCTAGTGGCTAGAGGCCAGGGTCTAGGGGCTACAGTCCAGGGTCTAGGGACTGAAGACTAGAGGCCAGAGTCTAGGAGCTAGAGCCCAGGGACTGAAGACTAAAGGCCAGGGTCTGAAGGCTAGATGCCAGGGTCTAGGGGCTGAAGGCTCGAGACCAGGGACTAGGGGCTGAAGGCTAAAGGCCAGGGACTGAAGGCTCGAGGCCTGGGTCTAGAGGCCAGGGGTTGGAGGACAGGGTCTACGAGCTGAAGGCTAGAGGCCAGGGGCTAAAGGCTAGAGGTCAGGGGCTAAAGGCTAGAGGCCAGGGTCAAAGGGCTAAAGGCCGGAGGCCAGGGTCAAGGGGCTAAAGGCCGGAGGCCAGGGTCAAGGGGCTAAAGCCCAGAGGCCGGGGTCAAGGGGTTAAAGGCTAGAGGCCAGGGGCTAAAGGCCAGAGGCCAGGGACAAGGGGCTAAAGGCTAGAGGCCAAGG
>NW_019946690.1:21146-28595 GCF_002910315.2 Salvelinus sp. IW2-2015
TCCCTGGCCTCTTAGCCATTAGCCCTTGTCTCTTCCTTTAGCCCCTTGGACCCTGGCCTCTGGCCTTTTAGCCCCTTGTCCCTTGCTCTGGCCTTTTAAGCCCCTTGACCCTGCCTCTGGCCTTTAGCCCCTTGTCCCTGGCCTCTGGGACTTAGCCCCTTGTCCCTTGTCTCTGGCCTTTAGCCCCTGGCCTCTAGCCTTTAGCCCCTTGTTCCTGGCCTTTAGCCCCTTGTTCCCATGGCCTTTAGGCCCCTTGACCCTGGCCTCTGGCCCGTTAGACCCTTTACCCTGGCCTCTGCCTTTAACCCTTTGACCCTGGGCCTCTGGCCTTTTAGCTCTTTGACCCTGGCCTCTAGCCTTTAGCCCCTGACCTCTAGCCCTTTAGCCCCTGGCCTCTGCCTTCAGCTCGTAGGACCCTGTCCTCTAGCCCCTGCCTCTAGCCCCTAGACCGTTGACTCGGCCTTCATCCCTGGCCTGTAGCCTTCACCCCTAGACCCTGGTCTCTAGACCCTGGCTTCTAGCCTTCAGACCCTGGCCTTTAGCTTCAGTCCCTGGGCTTCTAGCTCCTAGACTCTGGCCTCTAGTCTTCAGTCCCTAGACCCTGGACTGTAGCCCTGAGCCCCTAGGACCCTGGCCTTCTAGTCCCCAGACCCTGCTTCTAGACCCGGCTTCTAGCCCCTTTACCCTGGCTTACTAGCCCCTGGCATCTAGACACCTGCCCTCTACCCCTAGACCCTGGCTTCTAGCCCCTAACTCTGCCCTCTAGAACCCTGACCTCTACCACTAGACCCTGGCTCTAGCCACTAGGACCCTGGCTTCTAAGCCCCTAGACCCTGGCTTCTAGACCCTTGTCTACCCCTAACCCTGCCCTCTAGACCCTGGACCTCTAGCCACTAGACCCTGGCTTCTAGCCCCTAGACCCCTGGCTTTCTAGCCACTAGACCCTGGCCTCTAAAGGACCCTGGTCTCTAGCCACTAGACCCTGGCCTCTAGGACACCTATACCCTGCCCGCTAGCCCTCTAGACCCTGCCCGTCTAGCCTTACAGACCCTAGACCCTGTCTCTAGCCACTAGACCCTGTTCCTAGCCCCTAGAACCACTGGCTTCTAGCCCATAGACCCTGGCCTCTAGCCCCTAGAACCTGGGACTTCTAGACCCTTGGCCTCTAGCCCCTAGACCACGGCTTCTTAGCCACTAGACCCCCCACACCCCATGGCCTCTAGACCCTGGCCGCTAACCTCTAGACCCTGCCCTCTAGGCCTTTAGACCCTGGCCTCTAGCCACTAGACCCTCGTTCTCTAGACCCTGTTCTTCTAGCCCCTAGACCCTGGCTTCTAGGACCCTGGCTCTAGCCCCGAGACCCTAGCCTCTAAGCCCATAGACCCTGTCCTCTAGCCACTAGAACCCTTGTCCTCTAGCCACTAGACCCTGCCCTCTAGCCCTAGATCTCCTGGCCTCTAACCACTAGACCCTAGCCAACTAGGACCCTGCCTCTAGCCTCTAGACCCTAGGTCTCTAGCCCAATCTAGCCACTAAGACCCTAGCCACTAGACCCTGGCCTCTAGGCCACTAGACCCTAGCTCTGCCGCTTAGACCCTGGCCTCTAGCCACGGTAAGACTCTAGCCTCTAGCCACTAGACCCTGCCCTCAGCCACTAGACCCTAAGCCCCTAATCCTGGCCTCTAGCCACTAGACCCTAGCCACTAGACCCCGGGCCTCTAGCCACTAGACCCTGGCCTCTAGCCACTAGACCCTGCCTCTAGCCACTAGACCCTGCCTCTAGCCACTGACCCTGGCCTCTTAGCCACTAGAACCCCTGGCCTTAACCCTGGCCTCTAGCCACTAGGACCCTGTCTCTGCCCCTAGACCCTAGCCAACTAGACCCTAGCCACAGTCCCTGCCTCTAGCCACTAGACCCCTAGCCACTAGACCCTGCCCTTAGATTCCTAGACCCTAGCCACCTAGACCCTAGTCAACTAGCCCCTGGCCTCCTAGCCACCTCAGCACCCTAGCCACTAGACCCGCCTTAGATCCGAGACCCTAGGCCACTAGACCCTAGTCACGGTGGAGACCCTGGCCTTCTAGCCACTATACCCTAGCCCATCTAGACCCTAGCCCTCACTTAGTCTTCAGCACTGTTGTTGATAGAGGATAGTTGCGTTAGTTTCTCCTCTTGCTCACTCTCTATTAATTTACAAAATGTTCCACTTCCTTCCTACTCGACTTCTCACTCCATGCCATCTCTTTGTCTCTTTTCCCTCCCCCTCTCATCTCTTCCTTTCTCTCTCAGAAGCTGAAGCAACAGGTCTATGCAAGGAGCCCAACGAGGCCCAAGTTTTAAGCTTCAGGACTACGTTCAACAAGGAGATGAAGAGTGCTGGATGTTGCATGTTAGATCACTCTCTGTGTGCTGCGTGTGCGCGTGCTAGCTCTGTGTCTTGCTCCACGTCAGATATAATTACACTCATAAAAGATGATGTTATATGGACTCACACTGCGGCCTCAGCCTGTGAGATAGAGAAGCCAGTCATGTGCGAGATTATTACCTATGTCACTAACCACCACAGTATTGCCCTTTCCTTTGTCCGTCTCTTATGCCCTCTGAAAGAAATCCCCATTATGTCCATATTCTAAGGTTATCTGTGAGGCGAGTCTCTCCTCTCCTCACCTCTCTTTCCGTCTCTCCTCTCCTCACCTCTCTCATTTTCCTCTCACTTCTCTCTTCTCCTCTCCTCCTGTTTTCTGGGACCCATGCTCCACCTCCTTCATGCATTCTTGAATGTACTCCAATATCCAGCCATGGACTCTTACCCCATCAGTGCTGTCTTGACACTGTTAACTCTTACGACTGTCTGACCCTGTTAACCTAGTCTGACCCTGTTAACCCCAGACTGTCTACCCTGTAACCCCATGACTGTCTAACATGAACTGTCTGACCCTTTTTAACAGGGTCAGGACAGTCATGGGGTTAACAGGGTTCAGACAGTCATTGGGTGTAACAGGGTCAGACAGTCATGGGGTTAACAGGGTCAGACTAGCGTACAGGGTCAGACAGCGCTAAGTTAACAGTGTCAGAACAGCACTGATGGGCGTAAGATCAGGCTGCGGATATTAAGTACATTCACAGATGCAGAAGGAGGTGGAGCCAGTGCGTCCCAGAAAACAGGAGGAGAGGAGAAGAGAGAAAGGAGAGGGAAAAGAGAGAGAGTGAGGAGAGGAGAGACGGAAGAGAGTGTGAGGAGAGGAGAGACGCCTCACAGATAACCTTAGAATATGGACATAATGGATTCTTTCAGAGGGCATAGAGAGGGACAAAGGAAGCGGGCAAAACTGTTGTGGTTTTAGTGACAATAGCGGTTATATCTCGCACCATGACTGGCCTCTATCTCACAGGCTGAGGCCGCAGGAATCATTATAAACATATCCTTTTATTTGAGTGTAATATATCTGCACGTGGAGCAAGACACGAGCTAGCACGCGCACACGCACCACACAGAGAGTGATCTAACATGCACTCCAGCACTCTTTCATCTCCTTGTTGAACGTAGTCCTGAAGCTTAAACTTTGGGCTCGTTGGGCTCCTTCAATAGACCTGCTTCAGCTCTCTGAGAGAGAAAGGAAGAGATTGAGAAAGGGGGAGGAAAAAGACAAAGAGATGGAAATGGAGTGAGAAGTCGAGTAGGAAGGAAGTGGAACAGTGTAAATTAATAGAAGACGTGAGCAAGAGAAGAGAAAACTAACCAACAATATCACCACTGAATCAACACAGTGCCTGAAGACTATGAGAGGCAGGGTTCTAGTGGCAGGGTCTAGTGGCTAGAGGCCAGGCGTCTAGTGACTAGGGTTCTAGGGCTAGGTCTAGATCTAAGGGCAGGCGTTCTAGTTGGCTAGGTCTAAGTGGCTAAGAGGCAGGGTTCTAGTGACTAGGTCTAGTGGCTAGGGTCTAGGATCTAAGGCAGGGTCTAGTGGCTAGGGGTCTTAGTGGCTAGAGGCCAGGGACTAGTGGCTAGGTGGTCTAGTGGGCTAGGGGTCTAGGGGGCTAGAGACCAGGGCGGTTAGTGGCTAAGAGGCCAGGGTCTTCTAGAGCCAGGGGTCTAGTGGGCTAGAGCCAGGGTTAGTGGCGCTAGAGGCCAGGGTTTTCTAGTGGCAAGAGGGCCAGGTCTAGGGGCTAGAGGGCCAGGGTCTAGTGGCTAGAGGCCGGGGTCTAGTGGCTAGGGTCTATGGCGAGAGGCCAGGATCTAGGGGGCTAGGATCTAGGCTACGAGGGCAGGCGGTCTACTGGCTAGAGGCCAGGGTCTATGGGCTAGAGGGCCAGCGCGTCTAGAGGCCAGGGTCTACGAGGCTAGTGTCTAGTGGCTAGAGGCCAGGGTCTAGTGGCAGGTCTAGTGGGCTGGATCTAGGGGCTTAGAGACCAGGGTCTAGGAGCATAGAGGCCAGGGTCTAGTGGCTAGGGTCTAGTGGTTAGAGGCCAGAGTCTAGGGGCTAGAGGCAGGGTCTAGTGGCTAGAGGACAGGGTCTAGTGGGCTAGAGGACAGGGTCTATGGGCTCTAGAGGCTAGGGTCTCTGGGCTCAAGGGGCTAAAGGCTAGAGGACAGGGGCTAGGGCTTGTTTCTGGACTGGACCCCTGTGTCGTTTCATACTCACTTGGCCACAGCAGTGAAGGCTAACTCCACATTGAGGCCAGACTTTGCACTGGTCTCCATGTATGGAACCCCAAACTCCTGCAGAGAAACAGACAGGCAGGGCATCTTGAGTTGAACACTCCACATYCACATTGYCTTGAGTGTCTTTGTAGCTAGTCTAGAGCACCAGAGACCCTCCCTGATAGCCTGGGGATGGGGTTACTTTGTTGCTAAYGGTAACAGTATTAGAGACCATTRTTGCCCYCTAGCAAATGATGTGTGTGTTTTAGGCACAGCAACTAATGACAAAGAATATTGYGCATAAACCCGTATTAACATTCACCATCAGCACCCTGAAGACACAACAACACAGAGACCCACAGGGAAATCATACAGACACTACAACACATGTSTCYTGGGGTGACTATASTACTGCTGGGAGTGCACCTTCAGAACCATTCCAATGAGCAGATTGGRATACTAGCTATGTGACAAAGTATTCCTCAGGCAGGGTGTGCGTGGGAGATTWGTCTCAGCATCCAGCTCCATAGTAATGACTAGGCTAATGTGTTCCTCTCTCCAGGTTTATGCTATCAGCACTAGAGGAATGCACCAGACTGGGTTTAAATACTATTTGAAGTCTATTAAATAGTTTGAGTGTTTGCTTTAGCCTGTCTGGAGAGTCGGATGGGCGGGGTTTGGAATTTTGGGACTTTCTTATYGGTTCYTTTGCGCAAAGCAAGCTCTATCAAGCCCATCKAAACTATTTGACATGATTTCAAATAGTATCTGAACCCAGGTCTGCAAGGCACCTTGATATTTGTATTGTAGCCGTGTTCCACAGCAGTAGTCAGAGGGAATAAGAAAGTGTATTCACATTTCGCTGCACGCACGTTCGCTCATTGTGCACCAGTATCTGTATTCATCTGAGAGTGCCATCTCTGTGAAATTGAGTTAAACTAATATTCTCATCCCACTGTTGATTGTATGCATATAGTTTATAGAGAAAATACAAAATATGAAAAAGGAGACTAGAAATGTCCATCCTGTACAGAGCAAGATAGCATGGCTTGGGTGATCTTTGGTGCTAAGTTAGTGTACACGCAGACAGACTACATTCACGTTTCTGCTATGGTAATAGTAATATCTCATAAACCTGGTCTCTTGTTCTTGATATTTATCTTTGATTTTTGCAGATGGTGCGATTTTTCCTCCAACTGTAAAATCAACTATGAAATTAGCTCAAGGGACTAAGAACCATGATTACTATAGAATAAAACATATATCTATATTATCTTATATATAGTAATGGAGAGAGAGAGATAGTGAGAGCAGTGGCTTATAGCAACATCACACGTTTCCATGGCCAATTAGCCGCTGAATGTGAATTGAGAGAAAGAGAGGGAGAGAAAGAGAGAGAGCGAAGAAGAGAGAGTAGAAACGAGAAGAGAGCAGAGAGAAGATACATGCAGAATGAGAGAGAGGAACAGGAGAGAGACGTACAGAGAAAGGAGAGAGAACAGAAGAGAGAAGAGAGATCCAGAGAAAGAGAGAAAGAGGAGAAGAAGAGAAAGATACAGAGAGAGAGAGAAAATACAGGCGAGATAGCACAGGAGAGAGGAGAGGAATAGAAAACAGAGAGAGAAAGATACACAGAGAAAAGGAGAGATACAGGAGAGAGAAAGAACAGAAAGAGGTAAAAGATACACAGAGAAAGAGTGATACAGAGAGAGAGCAGAGATACAGAAGAGAGAGAATAGATACAGAGACGAGAGAGAGATACGGAGAGAGATACAGAGACGAGATACCAGAGGAGAGAAGATACAGATTGAAGTCCGGAAGTTAACATAACACTTAGGTTGAGTCATTAAAATCATTTTTCAACCACTCACAAATTTTTGTTAACAAAATTAGTTTGTGCGATGACAAGAATAATTTTCCAACAATGTTCACAGACAGATTAATTTCACTTACAAATTTCACTTATCACAATTCCCATTGGTCCAGAAGTTTACATACACTAAGTTGGACTGTGCCGTTTAAACAGCTTTGGAAAATTCCAGAAAATGATGTCAATGGCTTTTAGAAGTCGTCTGATAGGCTAGAATGAAGTAATTTGATCAATTGGAGGTTAATACCTCGTGGATGTATTTCAGAGGCGCTACCTCTCAACACTCAGTGTCTTTTTGCCTGTGTTACAATCATGGAGAAAGATCTAAAGAAGAAATTAGCCAGACCTCAGAACAAACATTGGTAGAACCTCCACAAGTCTGGGTTCATGCCTTGGGAGAATTTCCAAACCGCCTGAAGGTACCGACGTTCATGGCTGTACAAAACAATAAGTCACGGCAGTAATAAACACGATGGGACCGCGTGAACGCAGGGTCATACCGCTGCAGGAACGGGAGGATGCTTCTGTCTGCACTAGAGATGAACATGTACTTTGGTGGGCGAAAAGTTTGCAAATGAATCCCAGAACAACAGCAAAGAGTACCTTGTGAAGGATGCGGGAGTAAACAGGTACAAAAGTATCTAGTTCCACAGTTAAACGGGAGGAAGCCATTGCTGCAAAACTGCCATAGCAAAGTCAGCACAGCGGGTTTGGCAATGCACATGGGGGCAAAGATGCGTATTTTTTGGAGAAATGTCCTCTGGTGCTGATGAAAAAACATGAGAACCGTTTGGCCATCAATGACCATCGTTATGTTTTGAAGGAAATAAGGGGGAGGCTTACAAGCGACAGGAACACCATCGCAACGCGTGAAGCCGGGGGTGGGCAGCATATGTTGTGGGGGTGCTTTGGGCTGGCAAGGAGGGCCTGGTGGCA
>NW_019946691.1:0-2964 GCF_002910315.2 Salvelinus sp. IW2-2015
AACTGAAGATCTCGTACAACGCTGTGTTCTACTCCCTTCACAGAACAGCGCAAACTGTCTCTAACCAGAATAGAAAGAGGAGTGGGAGGCCCTGGTGCACAACTGAGCAGGAGGACAAGTACATTAGAGTGTTTAGTTTGAGAAACAGACACCTCACAAGTCCTCAACTGGCAGCTTCATTAAATAGTACCCGCGAAACACGTCTCAACGTCAACAGTGAAGAGGCGACTCCGGGATGCTGGCCTTCTAGGCAGAGTTGGAAAGAAAAAGCCATATCTCAGACTGGCCAATAAAAAKAAAAGATTAAGATGGGCAAAAGAACACAGACACTGGGCAGAGGAAGATTGGAAAAAAGTGTTATGAACAGACGAATATACGTCTGAGGTGTTCGGATCACAAAGAAGAACATTCGTGAGACGCAGGAAAAATGAAAAGATGTTGGAGGAGTGCTTGACGCCATCTGTCAAGCATTGTGGAGGCAATGTGATGGTCTGGGGGTGCTTTGGTGGTGGTAAAGTGAGAGATTTGTACAGGGTAAAAGGAATCTTGAAGAAGAAAGGCTATCACTCCATTTTGCAACACCATTCCATTCCCTGTGGACAGCGCTTAATTGGAGCCAATTTCCTTCTACAACAGGATAATGACCCAAAGCACAGCTCCAAACTATGCAATAACTATTTAGGGAAGAAGCAGTCAGCTGGTATTCTGTCTATAATGGAGTGGCCAGCACAGTCACCGGATATCAACCCTATTGAGCTGTTGTGGGAGCAGCTTAACCGTATGGTACATAAGAAGTGCCCATCAAGCCAGTGTTTTAGGAATCATGGGGTGAAATCTCTTCAGATGACCTCAACAAATTGACAACTAGAATGCCAAAGGTCTGCAAGGCTGTAATTGCTGCAAATGGAGGAATCTTTGACGAAAGCAAAGTTTGAAGGACACAATTATTATTTCAATGAAAAATCATTATTTATAACCTTGTCAACATTTTGACTATATTTCCTGTTCATTTTCCAACTAATTTCATGTATGTTTTCATGGAAAACAAGGACATTTCTAAGTGACCCCAACCTTTTGAACGGTAGTGTATGTTCTGATTGGTCCATGTGTGTTTATTTAGGCTTGTTTTTTTATTTTTTTATTTCACCTTTATTTAACCAGGTAGGCTAGTTGAGAACAAGTTCTCATTTGCAACTGCGACCTGGCCAAGATAAAGCATAGCAGTGTGAACAGACAACACAGAGTTACACATGGAGTAAAGAATAAACAAGTCAATAACATGGTAGAAAAAAAAGAGAATCTATATACAATGTGTGCAAAAGGCATGAGGTAGGCAATAAATCGAATAATTACAATTTAGCAGATTAACACTGGAGTGATGCAGATTTTTAAAGTTGTTTGAGGGGAGATAAAGTCTCAACTTCAGATGATTTGCAATTCGTTCGCATGGAGCATGGAGATGATGACTGGATAGGTAAAGTGCCGTCAATGAGGTTTTGGCTTTTTAGGTGGAATTGAAATCAGTGAGATACACCTGCTTGGACGCGTGCTGCGTGGTGGGTGTTAGCCATCTGTGGACCAGTGTATACTGAGATAATGCGGCATCTTTACTAGCATAGCCTTGTAGATACTGTGAGCAGTGGGTTCTGACGACTGACTGTAGCGAGGGCCAGTTTTCCGACTAGGGCGTACAGGGAGTGGTGGGTCGTAATAAGGTGGCTTTAGTAACATACGAATGGCACTGTGATAAACTGCATCCAGTTTGCTGAGTTAGAGTATTGGAGCTATTTTGGTAGATGACATGCGAAGTGAGGATCGTAGGATAGTCGTTTTACTAGGGTAGTTTGGCGGCGTGAGTGAAGGTGGTTTATTGCGGAATAAAAGCCGATTCTGCTTTGATTTTTTGGATTGGAGATGTTTTGATATGAGTCCTGGAAGGAGAGTTTGGCAGTCTAGCCAGACACCTAGGTATTATAGATGTCCACATATTCTAGTCGGAACGTCCGGTGGTGATGCTAGTCGGGCGTGCGGGGTGCAGGCAAGCGAAGTTGAAAGCACTGCTTCTTGCGCTTCTAACTAGCGTCTTAAGAGCAAGTTTGGAGGCACGGAAGGAGTGTTGTATGGCTTGAGTGTTTGAGGTTAGATAGCACAGTGTCCACAGGAAAGGGCGGAAGTATAGTAGATGGTGTCGTCTGGCGTATGACGGTGGATTCAAGGAATCGCCGCAGCAAGAGCAACATCATTGATGTATACAGAGAAACGAGTCGGCCGAGAAATTGACCGCTGTGGTACTACCATAGAGATGCAGAGGACCGGACAACAGCCCTCGCGATTTGACACACTGACTCTGTCTGCAAGTAGTTGGTGAACGCCAGGAAGGCGGTCATTAGAAAAACCGGGCTACTGAGTCGCCGTAGAATGGATGGTGATTGGACAGAGTCGAAAGCCTTGGCAGGTCGATGAAGACGGTGCACAGTATGTCTTTTTCGATGGCGGTTATGATATGTTTATGTACTTGAGCGTGGCTGAGGTGCCCGTGACGGCTCGAAACCGGATTGACAGCGGAGAAGGTAACGGTGGGATTCGAGATGGTCAGGTGGATCTGTTTAAACTGTGATTGAAGATAGAACGTTTTTAGCTCACGTTCAAATGGGTTTGATGTTTCAGGAGAACTTAACTTTTTTCTTTTTTCCATGTTAATATGTACTTTTTCAAAAACTAACTTCACAGACATATGGAGAACCATCTAATATCTTTGTATGTGACTACTCATTTTTCCCGTGGGGACCGTCGCCGAGGCCCGGACTGGGGACGAGTCGGTGGAGGCACAGGATGCACCGGGCTGTGGGGGGCCTGGAGATTGGGTGCTTCTCCTTGGCCATCTTCCAGGCTGAAATGCCACTTTAGCCCGGCACGGGCGGAGATGAAGGCCATAGGCACTGAGTAGTCCATGGCATACAGGTT
>NW_019946691.1:5843-19684 GCF_002910315.2 Salvelinus sp. IW2-2015
AGACACAGTGCACAGAGCCGGCGCAGGATACCCTGGGCCGAAACGGCGCACCGGAGACCAAGAGCGCTGAGCTGGCACAATCCGCCCTGGCTGGATGCCCACTCTAGCGTGGCACTTGCGGAGAGCTGGCTCCGAGCGCACCGGGCTGTGCATGCGCACCGGAGACACTGTGTGCTTTCCCGCATAACACGATGCCTGCCCGGTCACTCGCTCCCCGTGGTAAGCACGGGGAGTTGGCTCAGGTCTATAATCTGACTCCGCCAATCTCCCCGTGTGCCCCCTCCCCAAAAAATTGGGGGCTGCCTCTCGTGCCTGCTTCGATGACTTGCCTCCTCATATCGCCGCCGCTCCTCCTTCGCTGCCTTTATTTCCTCCTTTGGACGGTGATATTCCCCAGCCTTTGCCCAGGGTCCTTTACCGTCCAGGATTTCCTCCCAAGTCCATTTTTCCTTTGGTGTTTGTGGGTAGTTATCTTTGTTAGTGGCACTATAGCCCTAGTAAGCTTCACAGTCGTTGCTTTGTTTCTTGTTTTGTTGGCAACATTCTAAATAAAAGGAAAATTTACGCTCACTACACTGCACCTTGGTCTCCTTCCGACGACGGCTGTGACACCCGGAGCAAACATCAATTATTCTGGAGCTAGCCAGCTGAAGAGTTCCATCAGCCACTCCTGGGCTACAATCACCTATCCGGACCCGTTTTACTGCCGATACGGAGCCCCACCGGGCCTTCACGACTGGACTACCGACGTTATCTGCCCGAGGGAGATATCCAACTGGCCCCTCCGTCGCGACGTAACTTAACTATATCTATTTTGCCAATTGGATTGGTCCCCTCTACCACACGGAACCCCACTAATTTACCGACGGAAACGCACGAGGTGGCTAAAAACAGACCTCCATCCTCTGCCAGCTTGCTACCCATGGCCYGGCTAGCTGTCTGAATCGCCGTGACCMCAACCAACCTCACTACTCACTGGACCCTTATGATCACTCGACTAAGCATGCCTCTCCTTAATGTCAATATGCCTTGTCCATTGCTGTTCTGGTTAGTGTTTATTGGCTTATTTCACTGTAGAGCCTCTAGCCCTGCTCATTCTACCTTATCCAACCTTTYAGTTMCACCACCCACACATGCGATGACATCACCTGGTTTCAATTATGTTTCTAGAGACAATATCTCTCTCATCATCACTCAATGCCTAGGTTTACCTCCACTGTATTCACATCCTACCATACCCTTGTCTGTACATTATACCTTGAAGCTATTTTATCGCCCCCAGAAACCTGCTCCTTTTACTCTCTGTTCCAGACCAATTCTCATAGCTTTTAGCCGTACCCTTATCCTACTCCTCCTCTGTTCCTCTGGTGATGTAGAGGTGAATCCAGGCCCTGCAGTACCTATCTCCACTCCTATTCCCCAGGCGCTCTCTTTTGATGACTTCTGTAACCGTAATAGCCTTGGTTTCATGCATGTTAACATTAGAAGCCTCCTCCCTAAGTTCGTTTTATTCACTGCTTTAGCACACTCTGCCAACCCGGATGTCCTAGCCATGTCTGAATCCTGGCTTAGGAAGACCACTAAAAACTCTGAAATCTCCATCCCTAACTACAACATTTTCAGACAAGATAGAAAGACCAAAGAGGGCGGTATTGCAATCTACTGCAGAGATAGCCTGCAGAGTTCTGTCCTACTATCCAGGTCTGTACCCAAACAATTTGAACTACTACTTTTAAAAATCCACCTCTCTAAAAACAAGTCTCTCACCGTTGCCGCCTGCTTTGGAAATGGGCCGGAGAGAGGCCCCACGTTTTAGCCTCCATTTGCACTCAACAACCCAGAGAACACCGCACAGCTAAGTCTCTCCTTCAGTCCATCCCCACGGAGAGGTGTCTCCTGTCTGGCGGTGGCGGCCCAAGAATGTTCGTAGCGTTGGCATCTGAGATATACTACCTTAGATTGTTCTCCGGGGTCAATGCTTCTGTGCCTGGGCCATCACTAAAAGTGAGCACTTTCAGCGGGGGGTTACTTTGTCCCAAAGAGTGGGAGCCAACTCCGCTTCTGCATTATCTTGAGCTGTAGTGATTAGGAGCTAGTCGTTTCGACTAAGACGATCAGGGCACAATTGATTGGAAGGGGTGACGCTTCTTCATCGAATAGCCATACGATGACTCACCAGTGGAGAAGTTAGGCACCAATTCTAGGGTTATGTGGACGCAATGGACCTGGAGTGTTGTAAATTGCCTGAGATCCGCACGCCAATTTGTCTCATCAAGACTCAAAGAACACAATTCCACCCATTCTTTAATCAGTACATTCTCATCTGGTAAGGGTTCTAAATTCTTCAGGTACAATATTTGCATCCCAACATATTAAATCCTTTTTCCCACCTGATTGGGTATTTTGGGTCAAAGAACAATCCTGACCGCATCGAAGGGGAGTAGATTAATTCATCAGGGCAAGCACAGTGTCACCTACTCTAACCTTGTACCAAAAACTAATTGAATCAGTTTTCAACCCTTTTATCTGGTGGAGATTAACAATCTAAGGAACCTGAGAGCATTTGATATCCATATATTGAGTATATGAATTTAACATTTACATTATCACTACCACTGACTGCCTGCCATTTCTCAAGTTTAATTGCATCATCCCTGCCCTCGACACCGCGTCCTTAACTTTTTGGCTAGAGTTAGGGGAATTATCGGTCCCCATGCAGAGACATTGCGCTTGTTAGAATATCTTCCATAATAAGGGCGCAGGTTTTAGGGGAGAAGAGCACGGCGCGCCGTCCTCTAATCCTTAGCTGCTTCGTACAGCGCACTGTTCAAACCCTTATGAAAAAAGTACTTGGAGTATCATATTTTGGCACCCCACAATTGATTTGCAACTGGGTCGCCCTTTCTTATCCCCTTTTTCCTGCCGATACACACTTTGACTTGGCAACAGGCTGGACAACTACTCGTACCGTAGGACATATGACCCAATAACTAGATAGGAACCCGCAACACCAAACTAGAAATTGTCAAACAACGATAGGCCTATATACATATCAATAGCATAGAGCTAGGTTGTGGTAGCACTAGACTGATGTTTACATAATAAAACACGACCGTAAGGATAGCTTGTTTAAAGCCTTCTGGACACTTCTCGGATCTATAACAAGAAGTCCTGAGATTGGGATGCATCATTAATCCGCCAATTGCCAGACGATGGTGCCTGTTGGCCACTAATCTACTGTCTTTAGTCGTTGTCAGTGGCGTTGGGATCACAGCACTTATCAGGGGCTTCATATCAATTAAAGTATGGTAAGAGACCGAACTGTGAGACGCAGGAAAATTCTTGCTAATGTCCTGTTGGGTCGAGACGCCTTTTAGGATCGCCGGCCACGTGATGATTCATATATATAGACCATGTTTGTACGCTTCTTAAATTATTATATCCAACTCCCTTCACCAAGTGGGAGGCCCCGTACATTATGATTGGACAACAGATTACCGCCCACTTTGCTCATGCACGATGGAATAATGAGCTGGCCTACATTAACAAACAGTCAGAACGCAGAGCAACCCATCTGCAGACCCTGGCAAACACAGTGTCGCTCGTTTTTCATGTTTTTTCTGAACAAACTACCACCCCCCTTGATGCTTTCGCGTTCTGAAGCCAAGATCGGGCTTTTTTTCTCCCGTCTGGGCAACCATTCTGCACTCCCATCCATACAGGCGTCTTTCGTGGATGCTCCCACTTAGCATCTTAGGACAATAGTTCGCCATCTGAAAAATTGTCTCTCCTTTAGTTACTTACGGCGTTGCTCTACCTGCGCACACCGGTTGGGATTACAGAGTTGGATAATTAGACACCTGCTGTGAAAAACAGGACATTTAGTTATCTAATAAAAATGTATCGGAGTTTTCCCATCCCCCGATTTCATGATTTAAGATTGCGCACTATGAAGAGGGCGGCATTCGAAGAGGACCGGACGCGAGCCCATGATTACCGGTGCTGGTGGTACAGGACGGGTCAGAGATGTCAAGCTGACGACAGGATCCACACCGTTATACCCTCACGATCCGCGTTTAATGAGACGGTCACTCGTCACCTAGAATCGACGTTCGCCGTGCTGCTTCTTATGTCTGGACTGCCATTTATATTGTTCTGCTCTAAAGTCCATTCAATTTGCAAATCCACTTTTCGGAAACGGACAATGCGTATTTATCACCAGGGCATCATTTATTCACTAGCATCTTATGCTTATTTCTTCGGGGCTTCCTCGACACTCTTGGGTCTTTCTCACCGTGGGTTTCTTTATCCTCTCCGTCCATCTGGAGCCAAGCACTGGCGTTCACCTCCAACATGTTTTCACTCATCTTACTGCGACGAGCCATATTCCTCTCGACTGCATTCGCCTCTTTCGTCGCTTCGCCGTTCCCTTCCGCGGGCCCTCACCCACGGGCTAGCCTGTGTCCCCTGCAATCCCGCGCATTATGCCCAACTTAACAGTGATTACCCGAGAAGAAACGATAACACTTTGAGGCCAACCATCACGAGCCTCGCCTCACTGTACTGATCCTTTCGACTTGTGGTTGTATGTTCACTCCGCTCACGTCAATCACACTCTTTAACCCCTTCAGCACTAAGAGACTACTTCCCGGTAACTAGGTCTCTTAGTGCAGCTTCGACGTCTAGAAGTGAACATTTACCACGGTTCTCTGCGCACCTCTCCTCCCTGCTACCATATAGCCACCTTTCATTTCTCTCGACTGCACAATTGCTCAGTTTGTTGCGTGAGATGCGGCCCCAACGCTCTACGTGAGATTTCGGGTGATGGTTCCACCTAATCTTCGCATTTTACGAATGATTTGAGACGCACTCTGTTCTTGGGACCTTCAATGCTTGACGAAATTGTTTGGTAATCTTTCCGCCACATTTTGGTTGCCTCGCAAAACAGGAGAGAACACATGCCGACTGCTTCGGCCGGTTAAATATCAAATATGCTCTCTAAGTTCTTGGAGCTCCTACGGGACAATTCCCTTGTTCGACCCCTTCATGTTCTCATAATTGATCGTTTTGTCACTGCCTCCCTGACATTAATGCCACCCTTGGTCAAGCCTCTGTAGGGCACTCGTCTATATAGAACACGGTGTGTGCCTTTCTCACCAAGCTTCGTACTCTATCGTCATAGTCCAATGAATTTACCACACAAGATGAGACCTCGCAATCCGAATATCTGTGGAGATATCACACTCGCTCATAGGAATGAGGCATTGAATTATCAGGATCTGCACCTGAGCATCAACTTAGACGTCTCAGTATAGCGCAAACTTGCTTCTAGTAATGACGGGTCATTCTAACATATTAACGGAATGGTATTCTCTGATTTCATATTTTAACAGTTTGCAAACAGATGATTCTAACTTCTGATTTATCTGGTCAACTATATTTGTAAATGATGCCAGGGGATTGTTGTGTGTGTAGATTATATTCTCTCTTTTACATTCCAATTTTGTATAAAAACGCTGTTATATTCGTACAGCATTCAATAATGTGTGGAAAGCTCCTAAGAAGGGTCTTATACTCTTTCCTGAATGCTTGACTGGTATGTTACGTGCTATCTTACCTTCCGTGCTCTCTCCAGTATCAAACGCTTAAATCAGCCCCCCCTCTCCACACCGTTTCGAGTGAGCCTCTGAACAGTGAACGATGATCGTGATTTTGAATGAGAGGACTCAAGCAACTGTTATTGACACAGAGAAATCGTGGTTGGTTGTGCCAGTTAAGCCAAGGTAAGTCATCACCCAGATGAACTACAATACGATGTAAATCCTGTATTAATGAAATCCAAGATGAGGAAAACCAGTGAGCACATTCCTGCTGTAAAAGATGTGTCTGGTATCCCCCGTCTGCTCCTTGTCCTAACACCATCACTGACAAGACTGTCCATTTTGGGTTCTCGCCACTTCTTATCCTTCCGAGTCGATAAGCAAAACATCCAACGTATTCGTGCGAAAGAGGAGTGCATCCAAGTCGTGTTGATACGCTAACTCACCTCTTTGTGTCTTCCAACTTCAGATTCAACAGAAGTAAGAATCTCTGGACCTAAGTATATCCACGACCTAAGGAGATTGAGGATCGGAGGGGAATGAAACCTGAATGGCCGATGAACTTATCTCTCTCATACGCACTTTTCTCCACAAGCAATCTCTGGGGAACGCTCGACAGTTGGTAAAATCTATTCGCACTCAAAACAATTCAATTGGTCTGTATACACTAGCCTTGTTTATCTCTAAATGTGCCACCACTCTTCGATATTTGACTCCTGACATACTTTTATTTTAGTGACTACTTTTTGACGCAGGTGGTATAGCTCTCTTCCTGTTCAAAAGATGTGCACACCTACATAGGGCAAATAGAGGTGCTGTGGATTGGAACCGTTATAGGCAACCACTGTGCATAACACATTATAAATTGCACGCACACAAAGAACTCTGGAACTTATTCTGTTCTCGACGCAATGAGGGATGACCTGATCAATAAACTGGAAGACCCAGCGGCAATCAACTGGAGACATTTCAGCCCGAAGACCCTTTGGTGGGGGAAAGGAAAATATAACCTGACACCCAGTACCAAACTGTGAGACTGCACATCTAAATGAATGGTAATTCTTCAGTATACATACCCAAGCAACCATGAGAAGATCTGGGCCTGCAAGTCGTAGAACCCTCAGAGGAGGAAAGATCACTTGCGCTATCGTTTGGTTTATAATTCACCTTCAGTTTGAACTGACACGTCTGTCTTTAACTCACTTGTAGTGATTTCCAGGGATATAACACCTCGACTTGACTTGATTCTGCACCCCTAGGGTCAACACTGTAGGGAGTGGGTCAGATCCCATAAATGGTTTGTAATCGAGTCAACCTAGTTTTCAGGTAGATAATGGCTCCTCAGGCGATTGGACAGTGAAAAATCTGTCAATTTCCAGTTTTGTGACCCTAAGGATTTGGCCATTTTCGCTAGGGAAACTTGTCAGTTCAATCGCTGAGTAAGGTTCTTTTGTTTTTCTGCCAGAGACCCTAGCCCACTACCAAAGTATTAAGTTGACCACTTCGAGTGTTTGAGTATAAGATGGCTTGTTTTGCAAGCGGCCAACGTTATTAGCCTTCTTGCTTGCTACAATCTCCATTCCATATCACTGAGGTTATGAATTATTCCTGCCCACGTGTTCTCATGGTCATGACTAGATTAGTTTCCTTCCGGGTATCCAGTTGTTGTTTCGGCAAGTGTAATGCGCTCCTCCTCTGTAAATACGTTGATAACTCTTGTATATTTCTTTTCACTCGTTAGGTGATAGAAAGACCAAACCAACACTAACAGGCAAAAGACGGTAGATCTTGATTCTTCTAGTGTGATGTAATTGTAGTTAAAGGGACCCTAAGGGCACCCTCCTATTAAGGCCCTATACGATCACAAATGCACCTGGTTTGTGCACGTTCTCCTGTTCAAATAAGTAGTGCTCTTATCAATAAGGGAATAGGAATGCAATTGGGGATTTTAAATAAACATTTCCCGTCGTCTTTCCTTCCTTCAAGGCCCTGCCTAATTGCATTCTATGTTCTTGTATAGAGACTACGTAGACCACCCGCGTGCAATAGACCGCGTTAAATGAATCAACACCAATCACAATGGTTATAGAGATACATTTATTGTACGTCGCGCATACCATCGTATTCAATTACACTATAGCATTTTTCCCTGTTTTTGTGTAATTGGTCTTCCTAATTCGAAGTTGGTTAAGATATTAAGGTGCAGGCCAGCTGAGATATTGCATTGTCAGTGTCGATGTAATCCTGTGAAGTACAGTCACAAGTTTGGCACACAGCCATGCCCAATATGTTGTGTTGTTGCTGAGGTCTGTCCGAGTTCACTTCGGCTTGTGAAGATGGATTTCAGTCCAGTTAATGTTTGTTGGAAAGAATGGACACCGTCATCACTTCCCCTTTCCGATTTTATCAGTAGCAAATAGATAAAATTTTTTTGTGATTAATTTCTTTTTTGTTACGACTTCTTTTGTATCATCTTATATCCCTAGATGATAGCTCAGGCAGTGTCTCTCATATATTTCTGGGGGGGTAAAAGTATTCAGCAAAGTCCGCACCAAATCTGTGCTCTTATGAGTATAGAACGAAGTGTTCGCTCTTTTTCTTTGTGAGTTGGTTGGACGAGGCTCCATGTGCTGTGGGCTCAATGTTCTTTGGCTGCTGTGTGTAAGGCACTGTCTTTCTTGTGCCTTCATTATACTAATCATTGATTTAGGGCATTTTAGAAAAGTCCTGTTTCTTCAAGAGCAGGTTTCAACTCTGGCTGGGGGCAAGGTGTGTGTTGCTCTGCAGTTTATTTTAACAGTGGCCCCATTGCCTCCAAAAAAATGTCTCTGAAATAAATAAAGTATGTTTTCAGCTTTTTCATAGCTATGCTTTGGATTCTGTTTGGGTTTCTGTGTGTGTGTATATATGTCATGCTGTTGCAGTCATTCTCAGACACATGGCACAACTCATTGACTAAAGTAGTCATTCTGTTGAGGAATTGTATGCTGGACATTTCAAGGTAGCTCTCTAGTTCTGGTATACTCTGAGCTGCTTGGACCAAGCAGTAGCATATGATATGGAGTCCCATCTCTTCTGCTCTCATCGTGGCCATTTTAATCAAATTATTTTAGCATTTGTATTCCTACATTTCCTCCACATGTTTCCTTAAATTTCCCTGATGTAATTTCGTATGTGCCTTTTGGATTTTAGTTTGGCATTTAGGTATTCCTACATTCATTCTGTATGGATAATTTTAATCATTTGGTAGAGGATTCTCACTAGATAGATGGGAGCTGGTTGACTTATTTTGGATTTGATTTCTTCGCATGAGTACCAGTGCTTTTCAACTCCTGGTTGAAGACAAAAAAAACGGGTTTGGTGTTTAAAGAATGTTATCCGCTAGTTGTATTATCAATGTCATGATAACCCATATTTTATTTGTAAAATGAAAGATCTTTGTAAATGACGTCATAACATGTGGAGGAGTGCCTTTGAATACAAAGTAATTGCAAGCCCAGAAAGGGGCTAGTATATTTACATTGATCAGATCCAATGGTTCTTGAGTTTTTTGCCTTTTTCTATTAACAATTGTTATTAAAGTAATAGTCATAGGCTAGGTTTTGTGTGTATATCGGCTTTTTAAATGTTTATGCTTGGAATATGTAACTCAATCGTTCATTGAGGCAGATGAGGCACGGATACAGAATTTTAAAGATTATAATCTTAGGTCCCTCAGAAAAGAATAAATCATGTCGGGTGATTGTAGCTTTGACACAAACTTTTATTTTTAATTTTTTTAACTGTGAGGATTCTTGGTTCAGTCCCTTATAAATCTTTAACAATCCTTTTCCATGGGCCGAATAACAACTCCTTGTTAGTTGTGAATTGTCCGGCACTTTCCAACACTTGTGTGCGCGATAAATCCAATTATCTGTATGTTGCAGTGGCCTGTTGTGTGGGGTGTTTCTCGTGCCCTAATTCCCAGACCAGCTGAGTGTAGTTGTCATGTGGGTACTTTAAGATAGAAGGTATGGTGGAAGGGGCTAGAGCCGCAGTTTACTTCAGCCTAGTTTAAATGGATTGGTGTTGGTTTTACCTACTTTAGTTGAATGGCTCTGGAATTATAAGGGTGTGCTAAATGTACTCAAATGTGATTTGATCGTATGTTCACATTGCCTCTGATTGTAAATGGAGAGATGAAGTCTAAGCCTGAGCCCCATCCTACAAAGATGTGCCACTCCAGCACTCGGAGTTGAAAGTTAGATATAACTCCAGTATAGTTGGATTGAGGGATAGTTGGACCCTTTTACATAGCTCAGGAGTATACCCGCCTCACCTTGAGTGAGCACCTGAAAGTAGAGAGCTGGCTAGTTTTCTATAAGCCTGGCCTGGCTGTCTTTATGGATCGCAGTCGTCTTACGCTCCCGATGTATCTTCTTCGATTCCATAGATATCCTCAAGTTCGGTACGGAGGGAAGAGGAATTATCCACCTGGGAGTTTTAAGTTCGCTAGATTGGGAGAGTAATGGGAGGATATTAACCAGGGTCAAGGCTCAATGATTGGTAATGGAGACAATAAAACTGACAAGGTACGCATCCAAATTAATAGAAAAGATTAGAAATAAGTGAGAAAAAAAAAAGACTAAAAATAACAAGGGCTGAACCGGCATGTAAGTTATAATAAAGAAAAGTAGTTTGGAAAGATGATGATAAGAATGAAAGAGAAGAAATCCTTGTGACAAATTGTCTATCTGTCGGAAAAAAGGACGAAATTGTGGAAGGATATCACATTAAAAAAAAAAGCAGAAACATAAAAGAATAGGAAGGGAAAAACTATAGAGAAAAAGAAAACGAAAAAAAAATAAGAGAATAAAGAAATAAATAATAAAAAATAAGAGGCAAAAAAGACAAACAAAAGGAACAAAGAATAGCGAGATAAAAGATACATGGAAAAGAGAACAAAATACTTGAAACAAAGAAGAAAAGAAAAAAAATCTGAAAAGGGAGAAAGAACAAAAGGAGTGGAGATTATCACTTTACGAACAGAACCCACAAAACCAGAGCCCTCCAAAAATCATTCACAAAGCGCAACAAAACGAAAAATCCCGTGCTCCAGATACTTTTTCTTGCGACTCTGGGTAAACCCGTAATTATTAGGCCTTGTGTATTCAATGCATGTTAACGATTAGACAAAATTTAGCCCTTTTCCTCGCTAAGTTTCGTATATTTATATAAATCAATAAAACACAATCCCTCCCCACATACACCAGAAAAACCAAACCTCCAAGTAAACCCCTCAAACAAACACAAATCGATCCAAACCAAAATAGAAACGAAAACTGCTTTTTTAAGCACAGACTCACCTCACATAATAATCTCTGCCATAAAGAGATGCCCAGCGTTACCCAACCTTCGGATTAGGACTATCGTATGTTCCTAGTGCACCCCATTGCTTTGTCTTCCGGTCTTTGCTTGACTACTTACCCTTGGCTTATGGAATCATCCTCCACCACACCTACCGCTTCTTATATAGAACCTCCTCTCGAAAATGCTTCGCACACCATCCCTAAACCTACACATCTACCCTGCCTGACTATCTACAATCAACATCTCATTTTTCTAGCAGACAGTACGATTCATAAGAAAAAGAGACCAATTCCACCCTAATAGCAGCTGGGCCCGGTATTTGCGTTAAAGGGAGCGAGTACGCGTCTAGTGGGTTGGAAGGCAGCGCAGAATCCGTAAAAAACTGCGAGATAGTGTCGCATCTTCTGCTGCCAGGATTTTCCCTGGGTCACCTTCTCTACCACCGCCTAACATCACTAACTATGACTAATCGTGCTCTCCGTCGGCCCTGTTCTGATGGGTCTGTTTCTGTTTGCGGTAGGATTATACACTATGTGATCGGGTCCACCTTTTGTCGTATTGTTTTCAAACCATTTGAAAGCGAAACTGTGCCTAGAGACCTTTACGTGAACCAGATCCACACATTAGCGGGCGCGTAACCAGCTAAGGATGATAGTATTAACGCAAGGTGAAGGCTCTCTGCTATTGTCCAACCAGTTCTTGGTTCTTCCTCACAAGCGACTTGTGGCTGTAGCATAGCTTATATGTTCCTGAATGAAGAAGAGCATAACTTGCTCATATCTGACATGAAATCTGTTAGGTAATTCATATAATTAAAGTTTTGTAACTCTTTCTTCTCTATTTAATCTATTTTTCCTTGAGTCTCAGCGTTAATTGAGATTCTGATTAGTATTTATAGATGAATGTTCTAACGATTTTGAGCTATTGACATCTATCGCTTCATTAGTGGTCATGGGATTCCGGGCGGAAAGGCATCGGTAATTTTCCACTAAAGTCATCTAACAGTGATATCTGTTGCTATTCATTGAGAATATATTTTCAGTGCCTCGGTAATATGTGTTATCTATATTGATAAACACAACTATATAGTGTATTAGAGATTATATCGTTTAGTTTAATGATTTTGGTGATGAATGATACACTGAACACTTCGGTTACATTGATGACTTTTAGTTGTCGTTAAATGGGTAGAAAGCAGATAAAAGGAGTTGAGTGTGGCTAGACTAAATAAAAACCTATTGATTGTGGATAGCTATCAAACGTTAAGAAACTACTGTATGTTACTGTTTAAAAAGAATACCACCGTCTTGATTCGTAGTGATTTGAAAAACAAAAAGGCAATTGTCCCGTCTGTCCTCTCACCACTGTTCCCTCTCTCACTGATCGTTGGCCGCCTCATGTGCCCCTGTGAGTCTGTTGTGACGGCTGCTAATAGAACCATCACTCAGCTTCTCTGGAGTGCTGGCTGTGCTGCCCAGTCTGTAGCTCTGGGTGACACGCACATATGTGAACTATTTGCCCCATCTATCTTCACGAGCTCGTGCTGCTAGGTGACCTTAAACTGGGGACATGCTTAACACCCCAGCATCAACTATCAATCTAAGACTTTGATGCCCTCAATCTCACACAAACTATCAATGAAACCTACCAGGTACCATTCCAAGCCGTAAACAACGGGCAACCCTCATAGATATCATCCTAACCAACGTTGCCCTCTAAATACACCTCTGCTGTTTTCAACCAAGATCTCTCAGCGATTCACTGCCTCATTGCCTGCATCCGTAATGGGCAGCGGTCAAACGTCTCGACTCATCACTGTCAAAGAAGCTCCCTGAAACACTTCAGCGAGCAGGCCTTTCTAATCGACCCTGGCCCGGGTATCCTGGAAGGAATAATTGACGCCTCTCCCGTCAGTCCAGGGAATGCCTTGGTTTATTTTTGGTAAATGCCGTTCCTCACCATCTTTTAAATAAGCCATATCTATCCTACCCTGCCTTTCTAAGGTCTTCGAAAACCAAGTCAAACAAAAGATACCCAACCATTTCGAATCCCACCACCGCTTCTCCGCTATGGCAATCTGGTTTTCAAGCTGGTCATCGGGTGCACCTCGCCACGTAAGGTACTTAACTATATTTCTTTAACCGGCTATCGATATAGAAACAATACTGTGCACCGTCATTCCACTCTGACCTGGGCCAAGAGCTTTCCGACTTCAATCCACCACATCCCTCATCGGCAGACCCTTCGATAGCCTTGGTTTCTCAAAGGATTGCCTCGCCTGTTCACCAACTACCTTCTCTTGACTAGGAGCTTTCAAGGTGTCAAATTCGGAAGCGGCCTGTGTTGTCTCGGGCCTCTGGCTAGTCTCTAAGGGGGTGTTCACAGGGTTCAATTCCGTTGGGCCGAACTCTCTTTCTCTGTATACATCAATGATGTCGCTCTTCGCTGCTGGTGAGTCTCTGATCCAGCCTCTAACGCAGACAACACCATTCGTTCATACTTTCCTGGCCCTTCGTTTGGACACTGTGTTAACAACCCTCCAGACGGAGCTTCTCCAATTGCCATTAACAACTCTCCTTCCGTGGCCTCCAGAACTGCTCTTACAATACACAAGTAAAACTAAATGCATGCTGAATTCAACCGATGCTGCCGGCACCTGCCCGCCCCGTCCAGCATCACTACTCTGGATGGTCTGTACTTAGAATTGTGGGACAACTACTTCCGCCACCATGGCCTTTTTTTGCCTTTGACCTGCCCCTTATCTCACCTCATGTTGCTCACATTGTATATAGACTTATTTTAGTGTTTATGTTTTTTTACTCCATGAGTAACTCTGTTGTTGTTCGCATGTGTCGAACTGCTTTTGCTTTATCTTGGCCAGGTCGCAATTGT
>NW_019946691.1:19709-26767 GCF_002910315.2 Salvelinus sp. IW2-2015
AAATGAGAACTTGTTCTCAACTTGCCTACCTGGTTAAATAAAGGTGGAAAAAAAATAAAAATAAAAAAAATATGAAAGCCGAAACAACGAAGCTCAGGTACTCACAAGACCAACGGACATGGGAAAAACAACCGACAAGACAATGGTGAACAGAGGGCACATATATACAATTACTAATCAGGGGAATTGGAATCAGGTGTGCATAATGAGACAGTTCAGTGACGCCTAGAGTCCGGTGATGTAGACCTCCGGAACTGATGCATGGAATGAGCAGCAGTACCGGGGGAATCCGTGACAAAGGGAGGAGGACGAAATCTACTAAGATACATTGTTAAGCAATTCTACTTATGATAATGGCATGATTGCATCCCTGAATTATACATATATAGATAGGCACTGAAAATAGATTCCTCATGAGCGATACTTTGTGGAATCTACCGGACTCAAATGACAACACAATAGAAGCAATAGACTAAAATACATCAGAACATAACAGAGAATAGAAGACTAACAGATGTTCTGTGTCYATAGCTTCTCTGTGACATTAGTCTCATTCACCAGCCAAGTCTCTGAGAACAGAAACAGGAAGCTTAGAAGCCTGGCTCATAAGACTACAACTACATTATCAACATCCAACACGCRGACCAACTGAAAGCATCACAGTCATTATGAGCAGGGAGGGTTGTGTGTAAGATCAGGCTGCAGATGAGAGTCTGGCAGGAGGAGGAGGCTGAGCTGGAACCCCTGAGCACGATCCTAACTCCTGGGTCTACACAGCTGGCACCTTGAGCAAAGCTCCACACGGACACACACACACACACGAACATACTACACAGTCAATATAAACATCTAAACCATTAACACTCCATCACTTTACACTCACATGTGCGCACATGCAAAGAGTAAAATGTCCATGCAGAGACAAAGACAAATAATATAATCAGTTGAGATTCATTTTTCTGTCACCCAGCGGAAAGCATTTAGTCACAGAGCACATAAATCAAACAGGACCTGGAAGAGTAATGCTATATCTCTGACTTATCACCGAAATACTGGAATACAGGTTTGGTTGAACAGCACTGCCCCCCTTGGACTGTGCCTCTCTAATCTACAGATGCTACATAGGAACACATTTTAATTTGGCCGATAAAGGACATGCATTGAACATTTTGTTAATTAATTGAGAAATTTTGTGCATCCGAATGAGGTCAACCCCTGCCAGAAAGACACTGCTGAAAGTGATTCAAACACCAGAAATATCCCAAATTGATCAACAGAGATTTCAGGAACCCCAGATTTCCCCTAACCATTGATACAGGGTCAGATGGTTTCATCTTCCTATGGAGAAGGTTAGGACTGGGAGTAGAGTGGTCTGATCCTAGATCTGTAGTTAAGGGAATCCTGGAACCTCTAAAGCAAGCTTCAGTTGCAGAGGCCTGGCTGGGAGACAGTCAACACCTGAGAGGCTCCCACAGTAACATGCTGACTACACCTGTCACGCGCGTGCGTCCACATGCCCCATCGCACACATGTTGATTTTCTATCCACACCAGATGACACGCAGGTTAAAATATCAAAACCAACTGTGAACCAATTCATTTGGGAGCATGTCAAAACACACATGAAAGATTCATGGACATTTAGCTAGCTTGATGTTGCTAAATGTCCTGGAAGATGAACGGTGGGTTGTAATTTGACCTGAAATGCATATGGTCCTTTTTTGTTGCTGGTTCTTTGTAGAATTTGGACCCGGAGTCGTACAAAATGTTGTGTTTCTCTACWCTGACTATTAACATCGAGCAATCCCGTTCTGAGCCAATGCATTCTAACAGCCTAATAAATACATTTCATATATGCTATTGCAAAAATAATCCTTTGGTTATGTTTATAAAGGTATACGGTAACAAATGTTTTTCATTTGTTAATGTTAATGTAGGCTATATGTAAAAACAATTACACCATCACAAAAAAATGCATTATTATTTAATTAAGGCAGGTCTTAAGAAACATAATTTTTTAAATTGTATTTCAAATGAACAGAACAGCATATTTTAACTTGAATTATGTTACTAGTCTGTGTTTACTGGATATGGCTCAACTGCTGCAAGTGCTCAATTATAGATCGCATGGAATAGCGGATATAATATTCTACATTTTGAAATAGAGCCCTTGCCTTTATTTTAAGAGTTGTTTGGCAAATGTACAGCATGTGTTTCAGAAACATTCTAACCAGCTCTTTCCAATTGGTTATGAAATCAAAATGTCGTACCTGCAGGAAGGATGATTTAAAAAAAGTTGCTTTCTGGTGAGCTCTGTTCCCTTTGTCAATTACCCATACTGCACTGCAATCTCTTCATTCACAAGGCAATTGATAATATTGTCACCCATCAGACTATTGTCAATTTAAACTTGTTTTTAGGCTACATCTATTATTATAGGCCTATGTGTGAAATTAGTTTCGATCTAGTTTAGGTGTACAGTAGTTTCCATTGGCCATTGTCAGATGGCAGCCAACTGTCAGGTGAAGGAAGGATAGGGGGGACCTGTCCTCCTAAAACTGCTTAGTTATGGAAATTCTAACAAAGGCAGTGTGACTTATTTAGGAAAAGTTAAGGACGGGGCAGGTGTAACTTTGAAAATGGCAGAGTAATTAAAATGTTAAATTCATATGACCTCAAAATGATGCTCTCAGCGCTTCTAGTGTTAATCCACAGATAAAAGGTGAAACTGTTTGTTTTTAGTTAGTTACTGTATCTATTAATCTCTCCTCGTTCATCTTACAAATACAAAGGTGGGTTTGTATGCTACTGAAAACCAATGATTAAATGGGAGGGGTGGGACTTACAACACGTCAAGCATCTCAAATAAAACCAAGTTCTATTTTAGCGCCTGGCTATGCCAACGCCCGCTGTCGCGTGCGAGCATTATGGATGAAATGACATACACATCAATGTATTTTTGCAACGCTTGGGCACGCAACGTGGCCGGTCTGGTTTGGGTGTAACATGTGGATGAACTGACGTTCCCTGGACTCACTAACACGCAATGTATATTATCACATTAGTTTAGGAACCACTGTCTGCAGAGGCATGTGTCTTATTCTAGGAAGCATGTCAATGTGAGGCAGTCTTCCTGGTATTCCTACAGTACCCCAAACTATTCTGCCTTTCTATTTGGCCACAGGAAGAACATGAGAAAGGTGGTCCTCTGCAGTGCATGTTTGATTGAATTGAGCTCTTGGACTTCCTTTCCCTTCTTTTTCCTTCCATCTTATATGACCACTGATCAGCACTTTTACCCTGTAAAACTGAGTCTTATATGACAACTTATTCAGCACTTTTACCCTGTAAAACTGAGTCTTATATGACCATGATCAGCATTTAAACCCTGTATAAATCTCGCTGGTCTTATATGACCACTGATCAGGCACTATTACCCTGTAAAGCACTGAGTCCTTAAATATGCACCACTTGATCCGCACTTTTACCCTGTTAACTGAGTTCTTATATGAACCACCTGATCAGCCACTTTACCACCATGTAATAACTGAGGTCTTATATGACCGACTGAATCGAGCATGCCATCCTTTTACCCTGTAAACTGAGTCTTATTGACCTCACTGATCAGAGCACTTTTAACCCTGTAAAATCTGAGTCTTATATGACACTGATCAGCAAACTTTTTACCCTGTAAAACTGAGTCCTGTATATGACCATGATCAGCACTTTTTACCCTGTAAAACTGAGTCTTTAATGACACTTTAAGCACTTTTACCCTGGTAAAACTGAGTCTTATTATGCCTATGAGGAGTCTCATCGGATGATAGAGAGACAACACAACAAGCAATGTGGGCATGCCACAAGAAACACTCACACTACACACAGACAGCGTTACACAACAAATAAAACATCAATCTAAACATCTAAACCATTATACACATGCCATTACTTCCAGTGACTCAATGAATGCCTTTAGCATAAGGCCGACAATTGTCGTGGGCGCACACACTCACACAGGCAAGGGGGCCCAATGTTGTGTGACTGTTGTTCAGCAATGAGCATCGAATGCAGTCAGAAGGAGGAGCGGCTCCTGTGAAGTCTGGTTATTCCAAAAGATTCTGCTCTTTTACACCAGTGACTCTACACAGGTACATGTATCCCTCCATTAAGGCTCTATAGTACAGGTCCATGTATCCCTCCATTAAGGCTCTATAGTACAGGTACATGTATCCCTCCATTAAAGTGGAACTGACAGAATTTTAGAAATATTTGTAAAACATCTGTTAATATACACCCCAGGAAGAATATGACACTTTTTAAAAACATTTTCTGAGAAGCGAGCACTTGGATATGATCATTTGCATAAATTCTTAGAATGTTTGGGAATGACGTATACTAAGGCATTAGTGAAAATTCTATAGCAATATAGAGTGGGAAAGCGGCCGAGGGTTTGGAYAATTAATAGAAACTGCAGTAAATAAAATCTAATAAAAACATCTGTCTTGTCCAGCAGCGGAGTCTACGCAGACTGGTGCGCCACAGCCAATCAGAGGTACAGTAGGCATATATGCAAATAATCCATTTGCCACAAGAACATGCCATTATTCACTTTGAAGAGGACTATATGTTTACATGCTGCCACACCACTTGCACTGCGTGCGCGAGGGTTGCAAAATAAAATGTACACATA
Organism: Salvelinus sp. IW2-2015; assembly: GCF_002910315.2. NCBI lineage: Eukaryota > Metazoa > Chordata > Actinopteri > Salmoniformes > Salmonidae > Salvelinus > Salvelinus sp. IW2-2015. The sequence goes on from NW_019946691.1 coordinate 24,399, forward strand.
CATTTTATTCAATCATTGCACCCACACTGCTCGCGTACGTCAACGAGCATCTGCGTAGCCAGGCGCTAAAATAGAACTTGGTTCTATTTGTGATGCTTGACGTGCCGCAAGTCCCGCCTCTTCCATCTCCTCATTGGTTTTTAGGAGCATATACCCACATGGGTGATTGAAAGATCAACTCAGGTCCACACCCCAATCCAGTTGGTGGTGGTAATGCACCTTAAAGTTGATTGCCAACCGTCATATAAAGTCCAAAGAAGAAGAAGAAGCAGCCTGAAGGAGGAGAGATTACTAGAAACGGACTCAGTTTACCCTTTTATCTGTGGAATAATTGTCAGAGTAAAATACCTTGTGCATTTCAGGTAAAATAACAACCCAATGTTTATATCCCAGGACAAATTAGCCAGCAACAGCAAGCTAGCTAGCTAAATTGCCATAAATGTTTAATGCTTTTTGACCTGTCCCCAAATTAATATAGTTGGTTCAGAGTTAGTTTTGATATTTCAATCTATGTGTCCTGATCGCGTCTGGTGTGGATGGACAAAATCAACATGCGTGCGATGGTGGATTCACGTGAGCGAGCGGTCTGGTCAGCATGTTACAGGCAGTTGCAACAGCGCGACTTTAGATCATTATCACACATTCTGCAAAAACCACAGAATACACTTGAATGGATTTCTGCAAATATGTATCTAAATACCACGGGAGTCTTCTTACATGTGGGAACTCTACAGTTCTATTGATCAAACAGCCATAAAAAGGTAGGCTATCTTTGCCTATATGCACATCAACAACTACAAGACCAACAACTAATGCTAGCCAAAGCAGGGTGAGCTAAAATCTAACGAAGGAACATTAGATAAATCCTCTAAAACTTTTTCAGCTTGTTGGCTGTCAAAATTACACAAATTAACAATGGAGAATTGTAGCCTGCTCATCTTTCTGCAGCTTGCATGCCAATGCATGCCTGTCCCAACCAAGCACCCAACTAACTTGCTAAAGTTGGCTAGCTAGCTACTTCCAGACACAAATGAGAGAACACCTCACTGACCATTCTACTCACCGTAGCAGAGCTGGTTAGGCTGTTTACATGTTATCCAGAGTATTCATGACTAACTATTACTTTTTTTTACTGACACCGGTCATATTCAGGGGTCTTGCACGTTCGTAAATGCATCTGTTATTCTTCACTCTGGCACACTCAGACAAGAGTGGTCTGAAATCTAAGTAGATAGCTAGCCAGAGTGAATTTGCTAACTGGATAACAGTCGTTCCGCATACCTAGCTAGCTAGCAAAGCGATTCACATTTCTTGCTAGCTAACCAAATGACACGTGCATCTCTAGCTGTGTAGCCACCGAAAAACGATATGAGGAGAAAAAGTCAGTCACTCACCCATTCTGTCAATGACATGACATTCCTCCTAGCAGCTAACTAGCTAGCTAGCTAAAGTTAGGCTCTGTGTTTTTAGCTTGCTACATAAATAGATATGCTAGTATATTAACCACGTTATGACTGGCTTGTGATCATTGCCCTTGCTAGTTTGATTATATTGACATTCCCAGCCTTAATTACATTTGTCCGTTTTGTCAAAATAGATGTGTATTAGTGTTGTCACGATACCAGAATTTTTACTCTGATACCGATACCAGGTTTAGTATCCCGATACTCAATACCATCACGATACTCAATACCATCACGATACTCAATACCATCACGATACTCAGTACCACCACGATACTCAATACCACCACGATACTCAATACCACCACGATACTCAGTACCACCACGATACTCAGTACCACCACGATACTCAACAGTAAAAGCAATACCACTAGCCAAAAACATATAAGGTGTATTGCAGATTGGGCACTTGATGCCAGACAGATCTTCGAGTTCAATATCATTACATTTATTCATTTAATTTTTGGGGGGCGACATTTTCGTTTTGGCAAAAAAACGTACCATTTGAAAACTGCCTATTTCTCAGACCTCCGAAACTAGAATAATGCATATAAGTGTCAGATTAGGATAGAAAACACTCTGAAGTTTCAAAACTGTCATTTTTTTTGTCTGTGAGTTAAAGCAGAACTGATATTGCAGGCTAAAACCTGGGGAAAATCATCAGGAAGTGACCTGTTTTTGAAACCTCTCTGTTCCTAAGACATCCCTATTGCCCATATTGAAAGGGATATCATACCAGACCTTCTTTTTCTATGGCTTCCCTGAGGTGTCAACAAGCCTTTAGACCATAGTTTTCAGGCTTTTTATTTGAAGAATGAGCGTGAAAAGGGCACATTGCGTAAGTGGAATAGGTGGGGGCTTCATAGAGTGAGTTTGCGTAACAGAGAAAGGCGGCCGATTAGTCTC
>NW_019946691.1:26983-28593 GCF_002910315.2 Salvelinus sp. IW2-2015
AGCCAACTGTCCCGGTTGATATATTATCGAATAGATATTTGAAAAACACCCTGAAGATGGATTATAAAAAACTTTGACATGTTTCTGTGGACATTATGGATATAATTTGGGATTTTTGTCGGCGTTGTCGCGAGCGCTCTTTCCGGTGGATTYCTGGGCATAACGCATCAAACTAATGGAGGTATTTGCATATAAAAAATATCTTTATGGAACAAAAGGAACATTTGTTGTCTAACTGGGAGTCTCGTGAGTGAAAACATCCGAAGATCATCAAAGGTAAACGATTAATTTGATTGCTTTTCTGATTTTCGTAACCAAGTTACCTGATGCTAGGTGTACTTATTGTTTTGTCGAGCGATCGATAAACTTACACAAACGCTTGTATTGCTTTCGCTGTAAAGCATAATTAAAAAATCTGAGACGACAGATGGATTAAAAAAAGGCTAAGCTGTGTTTTGCAATATTGCACTTGTGATTTCATGAAATTATATTATATACCTGTGGCGCTAGGCTAGGCTATGCTAGTCAGCGTTTCTGATGACAATTATCCCGGATCCGGGATGGGTGGTTCAGAAAGGTTAATGAATAAATTATACAAACATACAATCAATTTGACTTAGTTTTTTACCAATCTAACTAGCCTACATAACAGCATAATGGTAATAATGAATTTGAAACTGGGTAACTCAACATGTAGCCTAAGCCTATTCACAATACAGGTGAATGCATATTCAATAGGTGTGTGTGCATGCATTGAGTTATTGAGCTTGTTTTGGCTACAGATGAAAAACAATATGTTTCTCTTCCATTTGGGACTTATTTTATTACATTTCTTGCTGTCTCTTTTAGACCCATGACGTCATTCACAGACACAGGCAGTTCGAGGCTGGAGCAAAGATGAGGAGAGATGTGAGGCGAAAGTTAATTAATCAGCTTTGAAATCAGCAATATTTTGCTCAAAGGTTTGCAAAAAAGTACTATTTTTTTTATTTTATTTTTAATTTTACCGTTATTTTACCAGGTAAATTGACTGAGAACACGTTCTCATTTGCAGCAACGACCTGGGGAATAGTTACAGGGGAGAGGAGGGGGATGAATGAGCCAATTGTAAACTGGGGATTATTAGGTGACCGTGATGGTTGAGGGCCAGATTGKGAATTTAGCCAGGACACCGGGGTTAACACCCCTACTCTTACGATAAGTGCCATGGGATCTTTAATGACCTCAGAGAGTCAGGACACCCGTTTAACTCCCGTCTTCTAGACGTCCCAACGTTCCCGAAAGAACGGCACACTACAAGCGAGAAAGCAGTGATCCCACAATCACTGCCCTGCGGGCATTTTGGGGGATGCTTTTTGTTTTACGCAAACCAGGAGGAAAGAGTGCCGTCTACTGGCCTATACCAGACAACCTTACTTCCAGCAACGCAGGCACCTGGTCTCCATAAAGGCCAGGACACTTGAACCAGGATCCAAGCGGCCTTGCATTAGCTTCAGAAAGCAAGTCAGCAGATGGTTCCATGCTAGGGTCGGTATTGCTGCTGGCCAATGGTAGGTTGAATTGATGTTAGCTTCACACTTGTAAGCTAGCAAGTAAGACAACCACTTAGG
>NW_019946692.1:0-28567 GCF_002910315.2 Salvelinus sp. IW2-2015
TCACTATGGGCCGAATCACTAAAACAATACAGAAATACACTACGGAAAAGAAGGAACAGCACGTCAGAAATCAGCTCAATGTAATTGAAGGGACTCCATAGACTCTAACCAATTCTGGGAAAAATTGGAAAACACTAAACAAACAAAAACAACACGTAAGAATTATCTATCCAAAATGGGATGTATGCGTAAAACCACTTCTCCAAAATCTTTTTGCGCTCTAAACCAAAGATAAAGCAACAAACAATACATGATCAAATACAAATCCCTAGAATCAACTATTGAAAGGACTACCAGAACCCATTGGATTCTCCAAATTACCTTGAATGAGTTACAGGACAAAATAAAAACCCTCCCAACTCCCAAAAAGGCCTGTGGTTTGATGGTATCCTTAATGAAATGATCAAATATACAGACAACAAATTCCAATTGCTATACAAAAATCTTTAACATCGTCCTTTAGCTCTGGCATCTTCCCCAATATTTTGCAACCAAGGACTGATCACCCCAGATCCACAAAAGTGGAGACAAATTTGACCCCAATAAACTACCGTGGAATATTGCGTCAAAACATAACCTTGGGAAAGACTGCTGCATTAGCATTAACAGCAGACTCGTACATTCCTCAATGAAAACAATGTTACTGAGCAAATGTCAAAATTGGCTTTTTACCAAATTTACCGTTACAACAGACCATGTATTCACCCCGACACCACCCTAATTGACAAACCAAACAAACCAAAACAAAGGCACAAGGTTCTTCTCATGCCGTTGTGATTTTCAAAAAAGCCGTTCGACTTCAATTTGGATGAGGGCTGGCTATACAAATGATGAAAGTGTGGTGTTGGGGTAAAACATTACGACATTATAAAAATCCATGTACACAAAACAACAAGTGTCGGTGTAAAATTGGCAAAAAACACAACATTTTCTTCACACAGGGTCGTGGGCGTGAGAACAGGGAGCAAGGCCCTTAAGCCCCACCCCTTCAATATTATATATCAACGAAGTTGGCACCGGGCAACTAGAACAGTTCTGCGAGCAACCGGTCTCACCCTACTAGAATCGAAGGTCAAAATGTCTGACTGTTTGCTGATGATCTGCGTGCTTTTCTGTCACCAACCAAGGAGGGCCCTAACAGCAGCACCTAGATCTTCTGCACAGATTCTGTCAGACCTGGGCCCTGACAGTTATAATCTCAGTAAGACCAAAATAATGTTGGTCCAAAAAAGGTCCCAGCACCAGGACCACAAAGTCCATCTAGACACCGTTGCCTAGGCACACAAAAAACTTTATACATACCTCGGCCTAAACATCAGCACCACAGCGGTAACTTCCCACAAAGCCTCGTGAACGATCTGAGAGACAACGGCAAGAACGGCCTTCTATGCAATCAAAAGAACATTAAATTCAACATTACCCAATAGGATCTGCGCTTAAAAATACTTGATCAGTCATTAGAGCCCATTTGCCCTTTATGGTTGGTGAGGTCTGGGTCCGCTCACCAACCAAGATGTCACAAAATGGGACAAACACCAAATTGAGACTCTGCATGCAGCAATGCTGCAAAAAATATCCTCCGTGATACAAACGTAGAACACCAAAATAATGCATGCAGCAGCAAAGAATTAGGCCATACCCACTAATTATCAAAATTCCAGAAAAGAGACCGTTAAATTCTACAAACCACCTAAAAGGAAGCGATTCCCAAACCTTCCATAACAAACCATAACACCTACAGAGAGACTGAACATGGAGAAAGAGTCCCCTAAGCAAGCGGCTTCCTAGGGCTCTGCTTCACAAACACAACCACACCCCACAGAGCCCCAGGACAACAGCACAATTAGACCCAACCAAACATGAGAAAAACAAAAAAGATAATTACTTTGACACATTGGAAAGAATTAACAAAAAAACAGAGCAAACTAGAAATGCTATTTTAGGCCCTAAACAGAGAGTACACAGTGGCAGAATACCTGACCACTGTGGACTGACCACAAACTTAAAGGAAAGCGTTGACTATGTACAGACTCAGTGAGCATAGCCTTGGCTATTAGAAAGGCCGCCGTAGGCAGACATGGCTCTCAAGAGAAGACAGGCTATGTGCACACTGCCCACAAAATGAGGTGACAAACTGAGCTGCACTTCCTAACCTTTTCCTGCCAATGTATGACCATATATAGAGAGACATATTGCCCTCAGATTCACAGATCACAAAGAATTCCGAAACAAATCCAATTTTGATAAACTCCCATATCTTACTTGTGGGAAATTCCACAGTGTGCCATCACAGCAGCAAAGATTTGTGGACCTGTGCCACAAGGGAAAAGGGCAACCAGTGAAGAAACAAACAACCACTTGTAAATACAACCCATATTTATGTTTATTTATTTTAACTTGTGTCTTAACCATTTGTACATTGTTACAAGCACTGCATATATATTAATATACATTTGTAATGTCTTTATTGGTTTTGAAACTTCTGTATGTTGTAATGTTTACTGTTATTTTTATTGTTTATTTGACTTTTGTATATTTCTACTCCTTGCTTTGGCAATGTTAACACATGTTTCCATGCCAATAAAGCCCTTGAATTGAATTGAATGATTGATAGAGAGAGAGAAAGAGAGAGAAGATGAGAGAGAGAGAGGAGAGAGAGAGAGAGACAATCCTGTTGTAATTGGCTGAGGATGTAGACTGGACAGGTGTCTGTTCTGTCCTTAGCGTAACAGGTGTCGTGTCTGTCCTGTAGTGTAATGTCTGTGTCTGTCCTGTAGCGTAAAGGTTCTGTTTGTCCTGTACTCGTAACAGTGTCTGTTCTGTCCTGTAGTGTAACAGCTTTCCGTAGTGACAGGTGTCTGTCTTCCTGTAGTGTTGGCAGGTGTCTGTTCTGTCCTGTAGTGTAACAGGTGTCTGTTCTGTCATGTAGTGTAACAGGTGTCTGTTCTGTCCTGTAGTGTAACAGGTGTCTTTCTGTCATGTAGTGTACAGGTGTCTGTTCTGTCCTGTAGTGTAACAGGTTCTTGTCATGTACGTAGGTGTCTTTCTGTCAGTAGTGTAACAGGTGTCTGTTCTTCCATGTAGTGTACAGGTGTCTGTTCTGCTTCTGTAGTTTACAGGTGTCTGTCTGTTCCTGTTAGTGTCAGGTGTCTGTTCTGTCCTGTAGTATTGCAGGTGTCTGTTCTGTCCTGTAGTGATTGCAGGTTGTCTGTTTTCATGTAGTGTTGCAGTGTCTGTTCTGTCCTGTAGATTGCAGTGTCTGTTCTGTCCTGTATGTTTCAGGTGTCTGTTCTGTCATGTAGTGTTGCAGGGTCTGTTTCTGGTCCTGTAGTGTTGCAGGTGTCTGTCTGTCTGTAGTGTTGCAGGTGTCTGTTCTGTCTGTGTGTTGCAGTGTCTGTTCTGTCATGTAGTGTTGTCAGGTGTCTTGCTGTCTGTAGTTCAGTGTCTGTTGTCTGTAGTGTAACAGGTGTCTGTTCTGTCTGTAGTGTACAGGTTGCTTCTGTCTGTAGCTGTTACAGGTGTCTGTTCTGTCTGTATGGTTTGCAGGTGTCTTTCTGTCTGTAGTGTAACAGGTGTCTGTTTGTATGTAGTGTACAGTGTTTCTGTTCTGTCTGTAGGTGTAACAGGTGTCTGGTTCTGTCCTGTAGCGTAACAGGTGTCTGTTCTGTCATGTAGTGTAACAAGTTCTGTTCTGTAGTTAACAGTGCTGTTCTGTCTGTATGTTTGCAGTTGCTTTTCTGCATGTAGTGTTGCAGGTGTCTGTTCTGTCATGTAGTTGCAGGTGTCTGTTCTGTCATGTAGGTCAAAGTGTTGTTTCTGTCATGTAGTGTTGCAGTGTCTGTTCTGTCATGTAGCGTAACAGGTGTCTGTTCTGTCATGTAGTGTACAGCCGTGTCTGTTCTTTGCTGTAGCGTAACAGGTGTCTGTTCTGTCATGTAGTGTTGCAGGTGTCTGTTCTGTCATTGAGCGTAACAGGTGTCTGTTCTGTCATGTAGTGAACAGGTGTCTGTTCTTCCTGTAGTTAACAGGTGTCTGTTCTGTCATGGTGTGTAACAGGTGTCTGTCTGTCATGTAGCGTAACAGGTGTCTGTTCTGTTCTGTAGCGTAACAGGTGTCTGTTCTGTCCTGTAGTGTAACAGGTGTCTGTTCTGTAGTGTAACAGTGTTCTGTCATGTAGTGTTGCAGGTGTCTGTTCTGTCAGTATGTTGAGGTCTGTTGTCCTGTACAGGTGTCTTTCTGTCATGTAGTGTAACAGGTGTCTGTTCTGTCCTGTAGGTAACAGGTCTTGTTCTGTCCTGCTATCCTGTATGTGTCTCCCGAGTGGCACACGGGTCTGAAGCACTGCCTCTCAATGATAGAGGCGTCACTACAGACCTGGTTTTGATCCCGGCGTGTATCACAACCGGCCTTTGATCGGGAGTCCCATAGGGCGGCGCACAATTGCCCAGCCTCGTCCGGCTAGGTAGGGTATATAATTTGGGCTGGGTATATAATTTGTAGTAGGGTAAGTAGTATGGTTAGAGGTATGATTAGTTGTATGTTAGTAGTATGGTTAGTAGTATGTTGAGTAGCATGGGTTGAGTATGTTTTATATATGGGTTTGTAGTATGGGTTGTAGTATGGTTAGTGTATGATTAGTTGTATGGTTAGTAGTATGGGGCGTAGTATGATTAGTAAGTATGGTTAGTAGTATGGTTAGTAGTATGGTTAGTAGTATGGTTAGTAGTATGATTAGTTGTATGGTTAGTAGTATGGGGCGTAGTATGGGCGTAGTATGGTTAGTAGTATGGTTGGAGTATGGTTAGTAGTATGATTAGTTGTATGTGGTGTAGTAGTATGGGGCGTAGTATGGTTAGTAGTATGGCTGTAGTATGGCTTGATATTGGTTAGTAGTATGTTAGTAGTATGGGGTGTAGTATGGTTAGTAGAATGGGTTGGAGGAATGGTTAGTAGTATGGTGTTGTAGTATGGTAGTAGTATGGTTAGTAGTATGGGGTTGTAGTATGGTTAGTAGAATGGGTTGGAGTATGGTTAGTAGTATGGGTTGTAGTATGGTTAGTAGAATGGTTGGAGTATGGGTTGGATTATGGTTAGTAGTATGGCTTGTAATATGGTTAGTAGTATGGTTAGTAGTATGGGGTAGTATGTAGTAGTATGGGTGAGTATGGTTAGTAGAATGGTTGTAGTATGGTTAGTAGTATGGTTAGTAGTATGAGGTAGTAGTTAGCAGTATGGACGTGTATGTTAGTAGTATGGTTAGTAGTATGGACTAGTATGTAGTAGAATGGGTTGTAGTATGGTTAGTAGTATGGGACGTAGTATGGGACTAGTATGGACGTAGTATGTAGTAGTAGGTTAGTAGTATGGGACGTATATGGACGTAGTATGGTTAGTAGTATGGTAGTAGTATGGGACGTAGTATGGACGTAGTATGGACGTAGTATGGTTAGTAGTATGGGTTGGAGTTTGGGTTGGAGTATGGTTAGTAGTATGGGTTGCACCTCTGTCACTTTGTCTTGTCACTTCCATTGTAATCAACGTTCCAGATGCCACAGCCACATTGATGTCCTAAAGTAGAACAGGAGCTAATGACTGTTTCACCCACTGATGTAGTCGAGTCACGGAACCTCGAGTCCCAACCAAGTCCCCTGTGCTCGAGTCCGATTCCAAATCCGAGTCACCAATTGTCGAGTCACAAGTCAAGTCACGAGTCCCAGTGGCTGAAGTCCGAGTCCCAGTGCTCGAGGCCTGGTCAAGTGCTCAAGTCTAGGTCACTGGATCCACGTAAACTCAAAATAAAGTTATTTACGCTGTCAATATATGTAGTGACAAGAGGAGTATTTACCCAGTCAGATATAGAGGAGTTATTTACCCATCAGATATAGAGAGTATGTACCAGTCAATATAGAGGAGTTATTTATCCAGTCAGATATAGAGAGGTATTTACCCGTCAGATATAGAGGAGTTATTTACCCAGTCAGATATAGAGGAGTTATTTACCCAGTCAGATAATAGAGGAGTTATTTACCCAGTCAAATATAGAGAGTATTTACCCAGTCAGATATAGAGGATTATTTACCCAGTCAGATATAGAGGAGTTATTTACCCAGTCAGAGTATAGAGTAGGTATTTACCAGTCAGACACAGAGGAGTTATTTACCCAGTCAGATATAGAGGAGTTTATTTAACCAGTCAGATATAGAGAGTTATTTAACCAGTCAGATATAGAGGAGTTATTTACCCAGTCAGATATAGAGGAGTTATGTTACCCAGTCAGATATAAGGATTATTTACCCAGTCAGATATAGAGGAGTTATTTACCCAGCAGAATAGAGGAGTTATTTACCCAGTCAGATATAGAGGGGTTATTTACCCAGTCAGATATAGAGGAGTTATTTACCCAGTCAGATATAGAGGAGTTATTTAACCAGTCAGATATAGAGGAGTTATTTACCCAGTCAGATTATTATGAGGAGTTATGTACCTCAGTCAGATATAGAGAGTTATTTACCCAGTCAGATATAGAGGAGTATTTACCCAGTCAGATATAGAGAGTTATTTACCCAGTCAGATATAGAGGAGTTATTTTACCCAGTCAGATATAGAGGAGTTATGTACCCAGTCAGATATAGAGGGAGTTATTTACCCAGTCAGATACAGAGAGTTAGTACCCAGTCAGATATATAGGAGTTATATTACCCAGTCAGATTATAGAGGAGTTATTTACCCAGTCAGATATAGAGGATTATATTACCCAGTCAGAGTATAGAGGAGTTATTTACCCAGTCAGATATAGAGGAGTTATTTACCCAGTCAGATATAGAGAGTTATTTACCCAGTCAGATATAGAGGAGTTATTTACCCAGTCAAGATATAGAGGATTATTTACCCAGTCAGATATAGAGGATTATTTACCCAGTCAGATATAGAGCGAGTTATTTACCCATCAGATATTAGAGAGTTATGTTTACCCAGTCAGATATAGAGGAGTTATTTACCCAGTCAGATATAGAGGAGTTATTTACCCAGTCAGATATAGAGGAGTTATTTACCCAGTCAGACGTAGTTTTGTGACTAGAGGAATTTAGTCACTAAATTGTTTCCTATCCCTTTTCCATTCAAACCAATGAGGGTTTAGACCTTTCTAGTCAATTATCTCAGAATCATCTTTTTTCAGGTAGAACCTTATAGTTCTATAGTCACTACTTATGAGTGTCGCTCCAGTTTATGTGTTCTGTTGTGTGACGAAATTGTACACTGCCAACAATGAGTAATGTAAGAAGACTTAGATAAGTGCATGTAACATATGAAAAATACAATTTCATCTGATAAAGAAATAAATATGACTAACCAGGTTTTTATCCAACCTTTTTATGTGAATAAAGTGCATGTGTAACAGTTTAACTTTACTCCGTCCCCTCGCCCCGGGCGCCTCTGCACATATCAACAACAGTCACCCACGAAGCATCGTTACCCATCGCTCCACAAAGGCCGCGGCCCTTGCAGAGCAAGGGGAACCACTACTTCAAGGTCTAAAAGCGAGTGACGTAACCGATTGAAACGCTATTAGCGCGCACCACCGGTAACTAGCTAGCCATTTCACATCCGTTACACTCACCCCCCATTCAACATCCTCCTTTTCCGCAGCAACCAGTGATCCGGGTCAACAGCATCAATGCAACAGTTTAACTTTAGTCCTTCCCCTCGCCCCGACCCGGGCGCGAACCAGGGACCCTCTGCACACATCAACAACAGTCACCCACGAAGCATCGTTACCCATCGCTCCACAAAYGCCGCGGCCCTTGCAGAGCAAGGGGAATCACTACTTCAAGGTCTCAAAGCGAGCGACGTAACCGATTGAAACGCTTTTAGCGCGCACCACCGCTAACTAGCTAGCCATTTCACATCCGTTACACATGTCGGATTAAAAATGTCACAACAGGCCTGATGGAAGAAGCAAGTTTGTCGGTAAACTTTCCAAATGTCGACAAAACAAAATACTCTAGACAAGGTGGGATCTTTTTGTGTCTGTACAAATAATTATGCGAGAAATGTCAGTGGAAACGCTTATCACCACAAATATTGATCAACTTTGAGTCAGGCGATAATATGGTGTGTGGTCCTCCCACTACGACTCGGGAAAGAGAGCATGCAGTTTATTCGGCAACGTATGAAATAAATGATGATGATATTCACGGGGGGGGGTGAAAGTGCACAGTGATGAGCTTGATGCTTCTTTCCTTTAAGTACAGTGTATTCTGAAAGTACTCAGACCCCTTGAATTTTTCCACATTGTGTTACGTTACAGCCTTATTCTCAAATGGATTAAATACATTTTACATCAATCTACACACAATACCCCATAGTAAAAAACTGAAATAGCTAATTTGCGTTAAGTTTTCAGACCCTTTGCTATGAGACTCAAAATTCTGCTCAGGTGCATTCTGTTTCCATTGATCATCCTTGAGATGTTTATACAACTTGATTGGAGTCCAGCTGTGGAAAATTTAATTGATTGGACATGATTTGGAAAGGAACCAAAGTTCCTCTGTGGTAGATGGGAGAACCTTCCAGAAGAACAACCATCTTTGCAGCACTCCAACAATCAGGCCTTTATGGTTGAGTGGCCAGACGGAAGCCACTCCTCAGTAAAAGCCACATGACAGCCCACTTTGAGTTTGCCAAAAGGCACCCAAAGGACTCTCAGACCATGAGAGAAAAGATTATCTGGTCTGATGAAACCCAGATGAAACTCTTTTGCCTGAATGCCAAGCGGCACATCTGGAGGAAACCTGGCACCATCCCTACGGTGAAGCATGGTGGTGGCAGCATCATGCTGTGGGGATGTTTGTCAGTGGCATGGACTGGGAGACTAGTCAGGATCGAGGGAAAGATGAACGGAGCAAAGTACAGGGACATCCTTGATGAAAACCTGCTCCAGAGCGCTCAGGACCTCAGACTGGGGTGAAGGTTCACCTTCCAACTGGACAACAAACCTAAGCAAACAGCCAAGGCAACGCAGGAGTGGCTTTGGTACATGTCTCTGAAAGTCCTTGAGTGGCCCAGCCAGAGCCCAAACTTGAACCTGATCGAACAACTCTGGAGAGATCTGAAAATAGCTGTGCAGCGACACTCCCATCCAACCTGACAGAGCTTGAGAGGATCTGCAGAGAAGAATGGGGGAAAACTACACAAATACAGGTGTGCCAAGCTTGTAACGTCATACCAAAGAAGACTTGAGTCTGTAATCGCTGCCAATGGTGCTTCAACAAAGTACTGAGTAAAAGCTCTGAATACTTTTGTAAATGTGATATTTCATTTTTTTTATACATGCAAAAATGTCTAAAAACTATTTTGATCTTTGTCATTTTGAGGTATTGAGAGTATATTAATGAGGGGGAAAAAATATTTAATCAATCTTAGAATAACGCTGTAATGTAACAAAAAGTGGGAAAAATCCAGGAGTCTGAATACTTTATTGTCCTTCTGATGTAACTGGCAGCCGATCTAAAAGTGTTGTTTTTTTCAGGAGAAGTGAGGGGTACACTTGGGATCACCTTGGGGCCAATCTGGAGCCCATGAGCAAAGGTGCATCGGTCCAATGTGGGCAGCCTAGATGGGTCCAATGTCGTAACCCTCATTGAGCCCAAATCATGCCAATGTGGGAATGTTTGCTGGGGTGTGGGGGTGTAGGACCTTAGGAACGAATGCATTAGGACCTTAGGAACGACTGCATTTGAAAAAGTCTAATAAATCCATTGAATATAGTCTACACCATCACAATAAATCCATTATTTATTTTAGACAGGTCTAAAGGAACATGATATGAAAGAAAATGTAGTCTATTTCAGAAGAACAGAATAGCATACTCTGATTTGTCCTTTTTTTAGGCCCTGATCTGGCTCTGCCAAATGGCTGTGGGCAACACTAGTTCATTTAGCAGACAAGATTAGCTTAGAATTCATTATTTCTTATTATTTTAGAGTATGAAGAATAAAATCGAACGTAGAAAGGATATTTTCTCCAAATTATTTCCAAGGGAGTGCACACATGCGGCTAGTCTGTGTTGAGCGGTTCACAAAGAAACAGGTCCTCCTATATGCTTCATTTAGAGTTATTTATGCAACTTTAGTTGTGAGACAAACGTTGGGCTATACACACTACATTATCAAAAGTATGTGGACACCTGCTCGTCAAACACCTCATTCCAAAATCATGGGAATTAATATGGAGTTGGTCTCCCCTTTGCTGCTATTTTAGCCTCCACTATTCTGGGAAAGCTTTGCTGCAGGGACTTGCTTCCACTCAGCTGCAAGAGCATTAGTGAGGTTGGGCACTGATGTTGGGCGATTAGGCCTGGCTCGCAGTGGTCGTTCAAATGAATCCCAAATGTGTTCGATGAGGTTGAGGTCAGGGCTCTGCAGGCCAGTAAAGTTCTTCCACATCAATCTCGACAAACCATTTCTGCATGGAATTTGCTTTGTGCATGGTGGCATTGTCATGCTGAGGCATGAAAGGGCCTTACCCAAACTGTTGCCACAAAGTTGGCAGCACAGAATTGTCTAGAATGTCATTGTATGCTGTAGCATTAAGAGTTCCCTTCACTGGAACTAAGGGGCCTCGCCTGAACCATGAAAAACAGCCCCAGACCATTATACCTCACCCACCAAACTTTACAGTTGTCAATATAAATTGGGGCAAGTAGCGTTCTCCTGGCATCCGCCATATCCAGATTCATCCGTTGGAATGCCAGATAGTGAAGCGTGATTCATCACTCCAGAGAATGTGTTTCCACTGCGCCAGAGTCCAATGGCGGTGAGCTTTACACCACTCGGCCATGGAAACCCATTTCATGAAGCTCCCGACGACCAGTTCTTGTTGCTTCCAGGGAACTCTTTAGTGAGTGTTGCCACCTAGGATAGATTATTTTTAAGCACTACGGGTTTCAGCACTTGGTGGTCACCTTCTGTGAGCTTGTATCGTCTACCACTTCACGTTTAAGCAGTTGTTGTTCCTAGACATTTCCACTTCACAATGACAACACTTACAGTTGACCGGGGAAGCTCTAGCCGGGCAGAAATTTGATGAACTGACTTGTTTGAAAAGTGGCATCCTATGATGGTGCCACGTTGAAAGTTACTGAGCTCTTCAGTAAGGCAATTCTACTACCAATCAAATCAAATCATATTCTATTTGTCACATGCGCCGAATACAACATGTGTAGACCTTACCTTGAAATGCTCACTTACAAGCCCTTAACCAACAATACAGTTTTGAGAAAAATAAGAGTTAAGAATAGTATTTACAAAAAACTAAAGTATAAAATAAAAAAGCAAAAATAAAATAAACAATAGTGAGGCTATATACATGGGGTTCCGGTACCGAGTCAATGTGTGGGGGCACAGGTTACTCGAGGTAATTGAGGCAATATGTACATGTAGGTAGGGGTAAAGGGACTATACATAGATAATAAATAACAAACAGCGAGTAGCAGCAGCGTAAAAGGGGCGAGGGGGGGGGGTAATGCAAATAGCCAGGTAGCCATTTGATTAATTGTTCAGCAGTGTTGTGCCTTGGGGGTAGAAGCTGTTAAGAAGCCTTTTGGACCTAGACTTGACGCACCGGTACCAATTGCCGTGCGGTAGCAGAGAGAACAGTCTATGACTCGGGTGGCTGGAGTCTTTGGCAATTTTTAGGGCCTTCCTCTGACACCGCCTGGTATAGAGATCTGGATGGCAGGAAGCTTGGCCCCAGTGATGTACTGGGCCGTACCACTACCCTCTGTAGCGCCTGCGGTAGGAGGCCAAGCAGTTGCCATACCAGGTGGTGATGCAACCAGTCAGGATGCTCTCGACGGTGCAGCTGTAGAACAATGTTTGTCTATGGAGATTGCATGGCTGGGTGCTAGATTTTATCACCTGTCAGCAACGGGTATGGCTGAAATAGACGAATCCTCTAATTTGAAGGTGTGTCAGCATAATTGTGTGATATGTGTAATTAGATGTTTAATACATTTTAACGATTCGACTCCAATGATGATTTGACAAAAGTCACATGAAAGGCATGAACTCTGATTTGTTTTTTGTGCAGGCTGCACACACTTCATCAGTCTCTCATTCACAATTTGACAAGCACTTGATAATATTCTCCCCAGGCCTCGAATTTCCCAGCGGCATCCCCTTTGTGTGGCCAAATAGCCCCTAAGAAATCCATGCCTTTTGCAACCAAAGTGGCCGTTTTGCCCTTGGGCTGAATATAATCCTGATAATTCCCTTCACCCAGCTGGGTGCTCCTAAGCACCTCTCACTCGCTTGGCTCTCTCAGATATCTCAAATCAAATCAATGTATTTATATACGCCTTCTTACATCAGCTGATATCTCAAAGTGCTGTACAGAAATCCAGCAATACCCCAAACAGCAAGCAATGCAGGGTAGAAGCACGGTGGCTAGGAAAACTCCCTAGAAAGGCCAAAACCTAGGAAGAAACCTAGAGAGGAACCAGGCTATGAGGGGTGGCCAGTCCTCTTCTGGCTGTGCCGGGTGGAGATTATAACAGAACATGGCCAAGATGTTCAAATGTTCATAAATGACCAGCATGGTCAAATAATAATAATCACAGTAGTTGTCGAGGGTGCAACAGGTCAGCACCTCAGGAGTAAATGTCAGTTGGCTTTTCATAGCCGATCATTGAGAGTAATTCTCTACCGCTCCTGCTGTCTCTAGAGAGTTGATAACAGCAGGTCAGGGACAGGTAGCACGTCCGGTGAACAGGTCAGGGTTCCATAGCCGCAGGTAGAACAGTTGAAACTGGAGCAGCAGCACGGCCAGGTGGACTGGGGACAGCAAGGAGTCATCATGCCAGGTAGTCCTGAGGCATGGTCCTAGGGCTCAGGTACTCCGAGAGAGAGAAAGAAAGAAATAGAGAAAGAGAGAATTAGAGAGAGCATACTTAAATTCACACAGGACACTGGAGAAATTCTCCAGATATAACAGACTGACCCTAGCCCCCCGACACATAAACTACTACAGCATAAACACTGGAGGCTGAGACAGGAGGGGTCAGGAGACACTGTGGCCCCATCCGATTATACCCCCGGACAGGGCCATACAGGCAGGTTATAACCCCACCCACTTTGCCAAAGCACAGCCCCCGCACCACTAGAGGGATAACTTCAACCACCAACTTACCATCCTGAGACAAGGCCGAGTATAGCCCACAAAGATCTCCGCCACGGAACAACCCAAGGGGGGCGCCAACCCAGACAGGAAGATCACGTCAGTGACTCAACCCACTCAAGTGACGCACCCCTCCTAGGGACGGTATGGAAGAGCACCAGTAAGCCAGTGACTCGGCCCCTGTAATAGGGTTAGAGGCAGAGAATCCCAGTGGAGAGAGGGGAACCGGCTAGGCAGAGACAGCAAGATATCTCAATTCTTATTAGCCAATGCCTGTTACTTGATTGTGTCCTACTCACAGGCTACAAGTGAAGACAGACACATCGAGTTCCAATGTTGGAAGAACTGTCCACATTTACTTTTCGTCAGCCAAAGAAGATGAGTAGGCCTAACGAACAGCAAAAGCACTAACCTATGTCAATCTTCTATTCCCCATAGGACAAAAGTTGTCTCATTCTATTGGTCAACTTGTCCTTCTGTGCGTAAAATAAATATTCCAAACATATGCTGGGACAGTTGTGGAATGCGATAGACCCCAAATTAGTACAACCACTAGCATCAAAAAAGGTTTTTAAAGCAATGATGCTGATGCAACAGATCAGAACGTTTAGCTTAAAATGTTGATAAAATATTAGGCTATTTCTTCACATTATAAGAGCAGCAATGCGCACACTGCAGTAGTCTATAAGCGTGAATGTTCCAAAATGCAATTATTTATCAGGAAACACTATTCGTGCTAATTATGGAGTAATGTGCTTAATTTGAAGAAGTTATTTGGCCACTTTAGTTTTGATACAAACCTTATCAAAACATACAAGCCTATGGCGTAGGATGCATGAGGTGTTTGACTATGATTTGAAAAAGTTAACAACAACAGAAGTATGTGCTGTTTCTTGCCTCAGAGCAAGATGAAAGAGAGGAGAAGAGAGAGAAGGAGAGAGAGGAGAGAGAGGAGAGAGAGAGAGAGAGAGGAGAGAGGGAGAGAGAGAGAGAGAGAGGAGAGAGAGAGAGAGACAGACGACAGAGACAGACAGAGAGAAGAAGAGAGAGAGAGAGAGAGACAGACAGACAGACAGACAGACAGACAGCAACAGACAGGACAGACAGACAGACAGACAGACAGACAGACAGACAGACAGAAGACAGACAGACAGACAGACAGACAGACAGACAGACAGACAGACAGACAGAGACAGACAGACAACAGACAGACAGACAGACAGACAAACAGACAGACAGACGACAGACAGACAGACAGAGAGAGAGACAGACAGAGAGAGAGACAGACAGAGAGACAGAGAGAAAAGGGAGGAGTAGATAATCAAAGATGTTATACAAAAACAAACAAGAATCCTACTCGTCAGCACCCGCCAGTGTAAAGGATTCCAAAACAACATGGCTGAATGCTCAGTGTTCTCAGACATTTTAATGAAATCAAATGTTTGTCCAGGAGAAGCAGAGAGAAGAAAGACGCTAATGAACAGGCAGTAGACGATGCTGTACCATGCTGTGGTACTTCACTATACACACTGAAAACACAGAGGACATCTTCTGCCATGATGTCTCTCTCTCACTCTCAGTTCTCTCTTATCCTCTCTCTCTCTCTCTTCTCTCATCTCTCTCTCTCTCTCTCTCTCTCTCTCTCTCTCTCTCTCTCTCTCTCTCTCTCTCTCTTCTCTCTCTCTCTCTTCTTCACTCTCAGTGTTCTCTCTTACTCCACTCTCTCTCTCTCTCTCTCTTCTCACTCTCAGTTCTCTCTCTCTCTCAGTTCCTCTTACTCCACTCTCTCTCTCTCTCTCTCTCTCTCTCTCTCAGTTCTCTCTTACTCCCACCTTCTCTCTCTCTTCCTCTTAACTCCACTCTCTCTTCTCTCTCCTCTCTCCTCTCCTCTCTCACTCTCTCTCTCTCTCTCTCTCTCTCTCTCTCTCTTCTCTCTCTCTCTCTCTCTCTCTCTCTCTCTCTCTCTCTCTGTTTCTCTCTCTCTGTTTATCTCTCGCTCTTGCCTTAGTGCTGAGGATTGGTGGCTCTTTGAGGTTCGGTTTTAGGTTTTCGGTTTAGATATTTGTTTTAAATTCACGGTTTTCTTAAGATTGTTATTTAGACATGAAATTGCACTATGCCATTACAGTACGTAGGTTTTGAAATGCGGTAAAAGCAACACAGAATAAAACAATTTAATAAAGTGATCTCCTCTCCTCTCAGTAATATCACGCCACACAGGAGTTCTCCTCCCCTTCATCTTTTTACCTCAGCAGTGTTGGACTACTTGCTATTTTATTAAGGTGACTCAGGGAGAGCGAAGGGAAACCATAGTAGTGAGCCATCCAGTATTTCCTCTCAAACGCTACAGGCTTTTTATTTTTTATTTATTATTTATATAGTCCTTCTTACATCAGCTGATGTCTCAAAGTGCTGTAAGGAAATCCAGCCTAAAACCCCAAACACAAGCAATGCAGGTGTAGAAGCACATTGGCTGGAAAAAAGTACCTAGAAAGGCGAAACCTAGGAGAAATCTTAAGAGAGCAACCAGGACTTGAGGTTGGCCAGTCCTCTTCTGGCTGTGCACCGGGTGCGCACGATCATGAACTGACACTGAACTGGGTGCCAAGATGTTCAAATGTTTCATGGAATTGAATCAGCATGGTCCAAATAATATTATAATCACCAGTAGTTAGTCGATGGTGTGTACGACAGGGTGAGGCACACTGCAGGAAGTAAGATGTCAGTTGCTTTTCATAGCCGAGCATTGAGAGTATCTCTACCGCCCTGCTGTCTCTAGAGAGTTGAAAACAGGCAGATCTGGGGACAAGTAGCACGTCCGGTGAACAGGTCAGGGTTCCATAGCGCAGGCAAACAGTTGAAACGGGAGCAGCAGCACAACCAGCTCGGACTAGGGACAGCAAGGAAGTCATCATGCCAGGTAGTCCTGAGCATGGTCCTAGGGCTCAGGTCCTCCGAGAGAGAGAAAGAAAGAGAGAATTAGAGAGAGCATACTTAAATTCACACAGGACACCGGATAAGACAGGAGAAATACTCCAGATATAACAGACTTCTCTCTATCCTTTTGATTGTGTCAGTGTGTCTGCACTGTAAGACTTTTCTGTAATTTCAACAGTAAAACACTGTAGAATTCACTGTAAAATACCATAAATGTGTTTTACAGAATTAAAGCTGTAAATTGCACTGCATTATGGATAAATGCCGAAAAATACTGTAATTAACTGTAATCGGAAGCCTCCTGTAAAAAGTACGCTAACATACTGTACATCTTTACAGTAATAGCTTATGACTACTGTATATTTAAATGTTCCGTTTCAGGCACCAACTTCATGCTGTCGGTGGAAACAGATGAAGCTCAAATTCTGAACCCCAAATAGATTTTTTAAAATGTAATTAAACATTTATTTAACTAGGCAAGTCAGTTAATAACAAATTCTTATTTACAATGATGGCCTACCAGAAGGCAAAAGGCCTCCTGCGGGGACGGGGGCCTGGGATTTAAAAATGAATAAATACATTAAAAAAATAATACAAAACACACATCACAACAAGAGAGACACAACACTACATAAAGAGAGACCTAAGACAACAACATAGCAAGGCAGCAACACATGACAACATAGCATGTTAGCAATACAACATAACAACAACATGGCAGCAACACAACATGGTAGCAGCACAAAACATTGTACAAACATTATTGGGCACAGACAACAGCACAAAGGTCAAGAAGGTAGAGACAACAATACATCACACAAAGCAGCCACAACGGTCAGTAAGAGTGTCCATGATTGAGTCTTTCAATGAAGAGATTGAGATTAAACTGTCCAGTTTGAGTGTTTGTTGCAGCTCGTTCCAGTCGCTAGCTGCAGCGAACTGAAAAGAGGAGCGACCCAGGGATGTGTGTGCTTTGGGGACCTCTAACAGAATGTGACTGGCAGAAGGAGTGTTGTAAGTGAAGGATGAGGGCTGCAGTAGATATCTCAGATAGGGGAGAGTGAGGCCTAAGGGGGAGATGTTCCCATTCCCTATTTGAACTTCATCTCCATCTCTCTCTTTTTTGTCTCTCTCTTCCTCAACACCCACCCCACACACACAGGCACATAATACAGGTTTAGTGATCTAATGATGCTTGTCTTTGGTTACATACACTGTTAAAAATCATGTTATGCCTGTGCCCACGAACACTAAGGTAACCTGCCTAAATGACTACTGACCCGTAGCACTCACGTCTGTAGCCATGAAGTGCTTTGAAAGGCTGGTCATGGCTCACATCAACACCATTATCCCAGAAACCCTAGACAAACTCCAATTTGCATACCGCCCCAACAGATCCACAGATGATGCAATCTCTATTGCAATTCACACTGCCCTTTTCCACTGGGACAAAAGGAACACCTGTGTGAGAATGCTGTTCATTGACCACAGCTCAACGTTCAACACCGTAGTGCCCTCAAAACTCATCACTAAGCTAAGGATCCTGGGACTAAACACCTCCCTCTGCAACTGGATCCTGGACTTCCTGACGGGTCGCCCCCAGGTGGTAAGGGTAGGTAACAACACATCCACTACGCTGATCTTTAACACAGGGGGCCCTCAAGGGTGCATGCTCAGTCCCCTCTTGTACTCCCTGTTCACTCATGACTGCACGGTCAGGCACAACTCCAACACCATCGTTAAGTTTGCAGGTGACACAACAGTCAACGACTAGACAGCCTATAGGGAGGAGGTCAGAGACCTGGCCGTGTGGTGCCAGGACAACAACCTCTCCCTCAACTGAGCACGCCCCCATAATCATTGATGGGGCTGCAGTGGAGCAGGTTGAGAGCTTCAAGTTCCTTGGTGTCCACATCACCAACAAACTAGCATGGTCCAAGCACACCAAGACAGTCTTGAAGAGGGCACGACAAAGCCTATACCCCCTGAGGAGACTGAAAAGATTTGGCATGGGTCCTCAGATCCTCAAATGATTCTACAGCTGCACCATCGAGAGCATCCTGACTGGTTGCGTCACTGCCTGGTATGGCAACTGCTTGGCCTCCAACCGCAAGGCGCTACAAGTGTAGTGCGAACGGCCCACTGGGCCGTTTGCGAAGCCTCCTGCCAACCAGGACCTCTATACCAGGGGGTGTCAGAGGAAGGACCTAAAAATTGTCAAAGACTCCAGCCACCCTAGTCATAGACTGTTCTCTCTGCTGCCGCACGGCAAGCGGTACCGGAGCACCAAGTCTAGGTCCAAGAGGCTTCTAAACAGCTTCTACCCCAAAAGCCATAAGACTCCTGAACATCTAATCAAATGGCTACCCAGACTATTTGCATTGCCCCTCCCTCTTTTACATCGCTGCTCCTCTCTGTTGTTATCATCTATACATAGTCACTTTAATAACTCTACCTACATGTACATATTACCTCAACTAACCGGTGCCCCCGCACATTGACTCTGTACCAGTACCCCGCTGTATATAGCCTCCACATTGACTCTGTACCAGTACCCCCTGTATATAGCCTCCACATTGACTCTGTACCGGTACCCCCCTGTATATAGTCTCGCTATTGTTATTTTACTGCTGGTCTCTTTAACTACTTGTTACTTTTATTTCTTATTCGGTATTTTTTTGAAACTGCACTGTTGGATAGGGGCTCGTAAGTAAACATTTCACTGTAAGTTCTACACCTGTTGTATTCGGCACCTGTGACTAATACAATTTGATTTGATCATATAATCCAGCTGTGTTGCTTTAATGGTTAAAGCAGGGTCATTTATTTAAATTATATTGCTTAACACAGCACTGTTTTTCTTACAGCACCCCTGTTGTAAAGCAAAATTTAAGTGTTTGGCTTTTCAGCTCTGCTGCCATTATAATGCTGTAAGTATACAGAGCAAAGTTTTACAGGGAGTTCTCTGTTCCTCCACTATCTCTTCCTTCAGCGACGGCTGACGGCTTTGGGTTTCTGTCCCAAATGACACCCTATTCCCTATAGAGTGCACTTCTTCTGACCACGGCCCATAGGACACTGTTCAAAAGTAGTGCACTATGTAGGGAACATTTGGGACACCGTGTTTGTCTTTTATTAGGGATAGACTCTGGAGAGGGGGAAAGCCTTGGGTATGGCATCCATCAGTAGAAAAAAATCGTATTTCTCGCTAACGTCTCTCTGATTGGGTCAGAGTGTCTGCCAGTGGGTGGGTTACTCCTCGGGGTTATTAATGGTGGGCTGCGTGGTGTCTATGATGTTGGGCAGGAAACATGGTGTTAGCCATGATGGTTGACAGATTATAGGGAGAGAGAGAGAGGGACCCAGGGCTTGTGCCCTCTGGACTGCCACTGTCTCCAATAGATAACTCAAACTCTCTTTCTTTCTCTCTCTCACACACACACACACACACACACACACACACACACACACACACACACACACACACACACACACACACACACACACACACACACACACACACACACACACACACACACACAATCATCTTCAGCTGTTCACAGTCCATATAACTCAGTGCCAGCTGAAGTCAGCTGCCACTGTTATTAAGCATGATAACTGTAATCACACTAGCTGCCTGCCTCCCGGGTGTACAGATTAAAGACCCTTTATTTAAAGGAGTATTAGAAAGCCTGGTAATAGTGGAGGACCAAATGAAAAAATGAATAATGAAAAAAAGAGTATGTAGATAGACAGAGAGAGAAAATGTGTGTGTGTGTGTGTGTGTGTGTGTGTGTGTGTGTGTGTGTGTGTGTGTGTGTGTGTGTGTGTGTGTGTGTGTGTGTGTGTGTGTGTGTGTGTGTGTGTGTGTGTGTGTGTGTGTGTGTGTGTGTGTGTGAGTGTGAGTGTGTGTGTGTATAGCTGTGTGTGCGTGTCTGTGGGCGCGGTGAGGAAATGTATAAAGTTCAGTTTTTAAGTGAGTCTTTTCCTTTCTCATTGTTGTAGCAGAAAAGCAGACGAGGGAAGAGAAGACTGAGGGAAATCTGACGTCAGGTAAGATCAACACACACACACGCACCCTGTTCACTTTTATAGTTAACTTGGCAAGTCAGTTAAGAACAAATTCTTACTTACAATGATGGCCTACCGGGGAACAGTGGGGTTATCTGCCTTGTTCAGAACGACAGATTTTTACATTGTCAGCTCAGGGATTCGATCTAGAAACCCTTTCAGTTACTGGCCCAACGCTCTAACCACTAAGGCCGTCTGCAACCACCTTACATACAGGAAATGAAGTCACACAAGCAGCAGAGAAACCTTCCCCGCTTGTCATCGTACAAACGAACGCATTCCTTGTTCACATACAGGGTGTAGTCTCAGTCACAGTCTCATATCTGCTCGATATGTATACAGCTGTTTATATAGAGCTGTGGTTTACATCCGTCTCGTTTCTATGGTCGACCATCTGTCCTGTCTATATACATTACTTACAGCAATACACACTGTAGGTGTCAGTTTCTTCACATCTTCAATTCTTATGGTTTCTACATGCATGATTTGATTTGAATTGATTTGATTTGATATGAATAGGGACCCATTGACTTTATCTCTGTCAGATTGGTGGAGAGAAAACTGCCAAATCAAATGTGATTGGTCACATACACACATGGTTAGCAGATGTTAATGCGAGTGTAGGGAAATGCTTGTGCTTCTAGTTCCGACAGTGCAGTAATATCTACCAAGTAACCTAACAAATTCACAACAACGACCTTATACACACAAATACACACAAATGTAAAAGGATGAGTAAGAATATGAACACATAAATATAAATATATGGATGAGCGATGGCCGTGCGGCACAGGAAAGATGCAGTAGAGGGTGTAGAATACAGTATATACATATGAGATGAGTCATGTAGAATATGTAAACGTTATTAAAGTGGCATTATTTAAAGTGACTAGTGATACCTTTATTAAATGCATTTATTTAAGTAGCCAGAGATTTGAGTCTGTATGTTGGCAGCAGAATCTCAATTTTATTTTATTTTATTTTTTATTACACCTTTATTTAACCAGGTAGGCCAGTTGAGAACAAGTTCTCATTTACAACTGCGACCTGGCCAAGATAAAGCAAAGCAGTTGAACAAAAGCAACAACACAGAGTTACACATAAACAAACGTACAGTCAATAACACAATAGAAAAATCTATGTACAGTGTGTGCAAATGTAAATGAGCCTGGTCTCTGAAACACCCATACATTTACATGAGCCTGTCTCGGAAACCACCCATACATTTACAGAGGCCTGTCTCTGAAACACCCATTACATTTAAATCGAGCCTGTCTCTGAAACACCCATACATTTACAGAGCCTGTCTCTGAAACACCCATACATTAAAATGAGCCTGTCTCTGAACACCCATACATTTAAATGAGCCTGTCTCTGAAACCCATACATTTAAATGAGCCTGTCTCTAAAACACCCATACATTTAAATGAGCCTGTCTCTGAAACAACCCATACATTTACAGAGCCTGTCTCTGAAACACCCATACATTTAAATGACCCTGTCTCTGAAACACCCATCATTTACAGAGCCTGTCTCTTGAAACACCCATACATTTAAATGAGCCTGTCTCTGAAACACCCATACATTTACAGAGCCTGTCTCTAAACACCCATACATTAAATGAGCCTGTTCTGAAACACCATACATTTAAATGAGCCTGTCTCTGAAACACCCATACATTTACATGAGCCTGTCTCTGAAACACCCATACATTTACAGAGCCTGTCTCTGAAACACCGCATACATGTTAAAATGGAGCCTGTCTCTGAACACCCATACATTTAATGAGCCTGTCTCTGAAAACACCATACATTTAAATGAGCCTGTCTCTGAAACACCCATACATTTACAGAGCCTGTCTCTGAAACAGTCACAGTCATTCTCAGCTCACTGCTCAGAGGCTCAAAAGCAGAAAGCTGTACGAAGCCATTATGGTGCCAGAAAACCTTCATTTCATGTACCTCCCTCCATCCCTCCCTCCTTCACTCTTCCCCCCCCTCCCTTCCTCTCTCCTTCCATCCCCCATCTTCTTCCCTCCCTCCTTCACTCTCTCCCTCAAACCTCCCTCCCTCCTTCACTCTCTCTCTCCCTCCCTCCCTCCCTCCTTCACTCTCCCACCCACCCTCCCTTTCTCCTTCCATCCCCCATATGTTCGTCTCTCCTTCCATCCCCCAATATGTCCTCCTCCCTCCCTTCCACCCTTCCACCCTACTTCCCTCCCTCCCTCTCTTCTTCACTCTCTCCTTCCTTCCCTCCCTCCGTGCCTGAACCTTAATGCACCGGTACCGCCTGCAGTGCGGGAGAATGGAGAACAGTCCATGTCTCGGATGGCTTGAGTCTTTGTCAATTTTTCTCAGACACCGCCTGTCATGTATGTTAAAAGTTAAAAGACAGACGACTTTGAGGTTGAGCTCTAATGCTGTGACGCTGTTGTGTTTGTTTGTGCAGGTGTGTATATGTATATATCAGTCTCCCAGTGGTCTGTGTTGAGTCTAGTACATCAGTAGGTTTTCTAGCTGGCCTACATTAATAGCTGTTTTTGTCTTTTAACTTAAAACAGCAGAGACTGTAGTAGAAAAACATCGAAGCAATCTTCTTCTTTTTTTACAGAAATTAAAGCATTGGTATGTTGAATTGGTATGTCGAATTTTATGTTCCTTTCGATGGCATAAAAGGCCCTTCTTGCCTTGTCTCTCAGATCATTCACAGCATTGTGGAAGTGACCTGTGGTGTTCATGTTTATGCCAAGGTATGTATAGTTTTTTGTGTGTTCTAGAGTAACGGTGTCTAGATGGAATTTGTATTTGTGGTCCTGGCAACTGGACCTTTTTTGGAACACCATTATTTTGGTCTTACTGAGATTAACTGTCAGGGCCCAGGTCTGACAGAATCTGTGCAGAAGATCTTGGTGCTGCTGTAGGCCCTTCTTGGTTGGGGACAGAAGCACCAGATCAACAGCAAACAGTAGACATTTGACTTCACATTCTAGTAGGGTGAGGCCGGGTGCTGCAGACTCTCAGCATGTGCTGTATAACTTGGAAATAAGAAACTTTGGTAGTATGAATCCTTCCAAGTTATTTTGTAGATTTGGAGTTTTGACTTGGAGTGAAGGTTATGTTGTGGAGGCTGCTCAGAGAGGCTGCTGCCTACATTGAGACCCAATCACTGGCCACTTTAAAAACCTTCTTGTCAATAGGGGGGCGCTGTTTTCACTTTGGAAAAAATCGTGCCCAAATTAAACTGCCTCGTACTCTATTCTAGATCGTACAATATGCATATTATTATTACTATTGGATAGAAAACACTCTCAAGTTTCTAAAACTGTTTGAATTATATCTGTGAGTAAAACAGAACTAATTTTGCAGCAAACTTCCATATAGGAAGTGAAAAATCTGAAAACGATGCTCTGTTCCAGGGCCTGCCCATTTGTGTGTTTGGCTATTGTGGTAAGCTAATATAATGCTATATTGTGTTTTCGCTGTAAAACACTTAANCAGGGCCTGCCCATTTGTGTGTTTGGCTATTGTGGTAAGCTAATATAATGCTATATTGTGTTTTCGCTGTAAAACACTTAAAAAATCTGAAATATTGGCTGGATTCACAAGATGTTTATCTTTCATTTGCTGTACACCATGTATTTTTCATAAATGTTTTATGATGAGTATTTAGGTATTTCACGTTCCTCTCTGTAATTATTCTGGCTGCTTTGGTGATATTTGTGATGGTAGCTGCAATGTAAAACTATGATTTATACCTCAAATATGCACATTTTCGAACAAAACATAAATTTATTGTATAACATGTTATAAGACTGTCATCTGATGAAGTTGTTTCTTGGTTAGTGACTAATTATATCTATATTTGGTCGGTTTTGTGATAGCTACCTATGCGGTAGAAACATGGTGAAAATATGCGGTTGAGTCTTTGGTTATTGTGGTTAGCTAATAGAAATACATATTGTGTTTTCYCTGTAAAACATTTTAAAAATCGGAAATGATGGCTGGATTCACAAGATGTTTATCTTTCATTTGCTGTATTGGACTTGTGATTTCATGATATTTATATGCTATTATTTACTTGTGGCGCTATGCTAGGCTATGCTAGTCAGCTTTTACTGACGAGGATGCTCCCGGATCCGGGATGGGTGTTAATTAAAGGTTAATAAATAGATCACTAGTCACTTTTAACAATTCCACTTTAATAATGTTTACCTATCTTACATTACTCATATCACATGTATATACTGGATTTCATACCATCTATTGCACCCTGCACCTTGCCATTTATTGCACCTTGTATTTTATACCATCTATTGCACCTTGTCTACGCCGCTCGGCCATCGCTCATCCATGGACATATTCTCATTCACCCCTTTAGATTTGTGTGTATTAGGTAGTGGTTGGGGAATTGTTAGATTACTTGTTAGATTTTACTGCACTGGAACTAGAAGCACAAGCATTTAGCTACACTCGCATTAACGTCTGCTAAATATGTGTATGTGACGAATAACATTTGATTTGATTGTTGATTTGACTTGATTGGCGTGGGTCTAGGATTTTTGGGATAATGGTGTTGATGTGAACCATGACCTGCCTTTCAAGCACTTCATGGCTACATTTGTGGGCTACGGGGCGTTAGTCATTCAGGCAGGTTACTTTGGTGTTCTTGGGCACAGCGATTACGGTGGTCTGCTTGAAACATGTTGATATTACAGACTGGGTCAGGGAGAGATTGAAAATGTCAGTGAAGACACTTGCCAGCTGGCCAGCGCATGCTCTGTTTACGCGTCCTGGTAAACTGTCTGGCCCTGCGGCCTTGTGAATGTTAATCTGTTTAAAGGTCTTACTCACATCGGCTATGGAGACAGTCGTCCGGAACAGCTGGTGCTCTCATGCATAGTTAAGTGTAGTGAGAGGGGATTTACCTTTAATTGGCTTTTCTGGGCCTTTTTGGCTTGAGGACAATGGAGACATGGATTGTGTTTGTATGCCATTGAGGGTGAATGGGCAAGACACAAAATGTAAGTGCCTTTGAATGGGGTATGGTAGTAGGTGCCAGGTGCACTGGTTTGTGTCAAGAACTGCAACGCTGCTGGGTATTTCCCACTCAACAGTTTCCCGTGTGTATAAAGAATGGTCCACCACCCAAAGACATCCAGCCAACTTAAAACAACTGTTGGAAGCATTGGAGTTAACATGGTCCAGCATCCCTGTGGAACGCTCTACTCCTTGTAGAGTCCAGCCTCAACTGAAGGTGTTGCTTATGTTTGGTATACTCAGTGTATATGGGCTCTGGAGGGCTCTAGAAGGCTGTGTATGGCTGTGGATGGCTGTGGAGGGCTGTAGATGGCTGTAGAGGGCTGAGGAGGGATGCGGAGGCCTGTGAGGGCTGTGGAGGGCTGTGGATGGCTGCGGAGGCCTGTGAGGGCTGTGGATGGCTGTGGAGGGCTATGGATGGCTGTGGAGGTGCCCATTGTTTGCTTGTCTGTCTATGTTTGCTGTTGTTTAGCCTAACAATATATTTCCCCACAGGCTTTTTCAAAAACTCAACTGCAGTGGCTCATTATCGCTGCCGGATGACAAATTAATCCCCCTTCTTCAGGATGATTCCTCTGTTTTGCCATTTTCCAGCGCCCCAAAATGAAGGGGAGGAGGACGGGATAAACAGACATGTATCAAAATATGTTCAAAGAGAAGAGTGAGAGCGATATGAGGAAAAAGAGAGAGAGAGGGAAGATAGGAGGAGGGGTAGAGAAGAAGAGAGAGAAAAGAGAGAGGGAGAGGAAGAGAAAGAGGATGGGAAGATAGAGGAGGGCAGAGAGAGACGGGGGAAGAGAGAGAGAGAGAGAGAGGGAAGAGAGAGAGAGGAGAAGAAGAGAGAGAAAGAGGGGAAGAGAGGGATAGAGAGCGGGGTAGAAGAGAGAGAGAGAGAGAAGCGAGGGGCAGCAGAGAGAGAGAGAGAGTCAAGGCAAAGAAAGGCATTCTATTCCATTCAAAGGAAAACATAAATTTCCAACCATTACCAATTAGGATCTGGCTAAAAATACTTGAATCAGTCATGAGGCCCATTGCCCTTTATGGTTGTGAGGTCTGGGTCGCTCACCAACCAAGACTTCCACAAAATGGGTACAAACAAAACCAAATTGAACTCTGCATGCAGGAAATTCTTTGCAAAAATATCCTCCGTACAGGTTTAGGAACACCAAATAAATGCATGCAGAGCAAGAATAGCCGATACCACTAATTATCAAAAATCCAGAAAGAGCGTTTTAATTCTACAACCACCTAAAAGGAAGCGAATTCCCAAACCCTTCCATTAACAAAGCCATAACCTACAGAGAGATGAACCTGGAGGAAGAGTCCACTAAGCAAGCTGGTCTAGGGCTCTGTTCACAAACACACCACACAGAGCCCCAGGGGACACAGCACAATTAGACCCAACCAAATCATGAGAAAACAAAAAAAGATAATAACTTGGACACATTGGAAATGAATTAACAAACTAGAATGCTATTTGGCCCTAAACAGAGAGTACACAGTGGCAGAATACCTGACCACTTGGACTGACTAAAACTTAAGGAAAGCTTTGACTATTGTACAGACTCAGTGAGCATAGCCTTGCTATTGAGGAAAGGCCGCCGTAGGCAGACCTGCCTCTCAAGAGAAGACAGGCTATGTGCTCCACTGCCCACAAAATGAGGTGGAAACTGAAGGCTGCACTTCCTTAACCTCCTGCCAAAATGGTTTGCCCATATTAGAGACACGTCTCTATATTTCCTCAGATTACACAAGATCCACAAAGGAATTCGAAAACAAACCTTGATTTTGAGGCAAAACTCCCATATTCTTCTGGGGTGAAATACCACAGTGTGCCATTCAACAGCAGCAAGATTTGTGACCTGTTGCCACAAGAAAATGGGCAACCAGTGAAGAAACAAACGCCATTGTAAATACAACCCATATTTTATGTTTATTTATTTTCCCTTTGTAACTTTAACCATTTGGCACATCTTGGCAAACACTGTATATATACATATATGACATTTTGAAATATCTTTATTACTTTTGGAACTTTCTGTGAGTGTAATGTCTACTATTTATTTTTTATTGTTTTATTTCACTTTTTATATTATCTTACTTCACTTGCCAATAAAGTTCCCTTGAATTGAATTTGAATTGAGAAGAGAGAGAAAGAAAGAGAGAGTAGAGAGAGAGAGAGAGAGAAGAGGGAGAGAGAGGGGGGGCGAATGAGGGAAGAGAGAGAGAGACAGAAGAGAGAGAGGAGCAGAGAGTAATGGGGAAGAAGAGAGGGAGGAAAGAGCGGGAGAGAGAGAGTTCAGAGAGAGGGAAGAAAGAGAGAGATGAGATGAAGCGAGAGATAAGCGAGAGACAGAGGAGGGTGGCAAAGACACAAGAGAGAGAAGGGGCCCTCCATCTCCCTCATCTCTCTATCCTCATCTCCCCTACTTACTCTCATGTAATGCCATTATGCACGGGAATCCAGGTTTAATGTCCACGCCTAACAACGCCATTAGCTCACTAGACTCACTACTCACACAGCCCATCATCAGCCTCCACAGCTCCACATGCCTCCACAAGCCTCCACAAGCCCTCCAAGGCCTCCACTACGGCCATCCCAACGCCATCCACAGCCCTCCCCAGCCAACTCTCCCCAGCCATCCACAGCACTCACAGGCCTCCACAAGCTACCACAGCCCTCCACAGGCCTCCACAGGCCTTCCACAGCCCTCACAGCCCCCACAGGCCTCCACAGCCTCCATACAGGCCACACCCTTCACAGCCCTCACAAGCCCTCCACAGCCCTCCACAGCCCATATAACCCTCCACAGCCCTCACAGGCCTCCACAGCCCTCCACAGGCCTCACAGGCCCCACGGGCCTCCACAGCCCTCCACAGGCCTCCACAGCCTCCCCAGGCCTCACAAGCCCTCCACAGGCCTCCACAGGCCTCCACAGCCCTCACAGCCTCCATAGCTCCACAGCCTCCACAGGCCTCCACAGCCCTCCACAGCCCCTACAGCCCTCCACAGCCCTCACAGGCCTCCATAGCCGTCCACAGCCTCCACAGGCCTCCACAGCCCTCCACGACCCCTACAGCCCTCCACAGCCCTCACAGGCCTCCACAGCCATCCTCAGCCTCTACAGGCCTCCACAGCCATCCACAGCCATCCACAGCCCTCCTCAGCCCTCTACAGCCTCCATAGCCATCCACAGCCCTCACAGGCCTCCACAGCCCCAACAGTCTTCACGCGGCATCCACATCCCTCCTCAGCCCTCTACCAGCCCTCCACCAGCCATCCACAGCTCCCTACAGCCCTCCACAGCCATCCACAGCCCCCACAGCCCTCCACAAACCCGCACAGG
>NW_019946693.1:0-5065 GCF_002910315.2 Salvelinus sp. IW2-2015
GTGTGTGTGGTGTGTGTGTGTGTGTGGTGTGTGTGTGTTGTGTGTGGTGTGTGTGTGTGTGTGTGTGTGTGTGTGTGTGTGTGGTGTGTGTGTGTGTGTGTGTGTTGTGTGTGTGTGTGTGTGTGTGTGTGTGTGTGTGTGTGTGTGTGTGTGGTGGTGTGTGTGTGTGTGTGTGTGTGTGTGTTGGTGTGTGTGTGTATTCCAGTGATCAACACCATTTGCCTGCTGAGTAAGAATCCATAAGTAAATGGATTCGGGGAAACTTTCTAAAACTGTTTGCACCTAGAATATTTTGTTCCTGTTTTTTTCCCCATTGGTTTTTCATGTCTGTCTGAGATTGTTGGTTCAAGAGTCTTCCTCACCGATACAGAGAGGGGAAAATAATCAATTATGACAGAAAAGGGTAACTTGTACTTGGTAAGACAGCCAGCTTGGCCAGTCCTGTCTGGTGGATTTGTGCATTTCATCCAATTTATATGGAGGCCTCAATTCATGTGTGAAAAGCAGAAATGAAATTCTCCTCTGATTAAATGGATGTGCTTGAGGTTTATTTCCTTTGACGATGGTGGTCTCTACTACTCCAGAACGTGAAAGGGAAATGGAATGATTGGTTTCCCCGGAAAAAACCACGTCACACACAATTTTTTTTCTGATGGAAATATTGATAAAGCATTGACATACAGTCCAATACCATGGCCCTTTTCTTCCATCTCTGGGCTGTAACAATTAGCAGTTGTGTTCAGCTTGAGGATATTCATTCTGCTAATGTCTTCCAACTATTTACCCAAGGACTACTCTACAGGCCTGTTCCATTGGTAAGTTATTCACAGTGATCATTTGAGGAGCTCTCTCTCTCTCCTCCTTCACCTCCATCTTTCATCCCTCCGTCTCTCTCGCTCTTTCCCTTCCTCTACAGAGCTCTCTGCTGCTCTCAGGCCAAAGCCCCTAATAACTAAATGGTCACTCTTTCACTAGTACCATCGCACCATTACTGCGTAACACACACACACACACGGCTTGCATGGGGACAAATGAGAGGTGAGGTCAATCTTATTCGGAGAGAATGGTGAGAAGTCTGGGACTCAGACTCCATCCTCCTTGGGGCTCTGGAAGGTCGCCAGGCCTTACATTTCAGAGCTCCAGGATTCACTGGGAGCCCAGCTGTTATTGGGTGTGCACTCCTGCATACCTCCACCCCCACCTCTGCAAATAGAGTTTAAAGGAGCTACATCAATTCAATAACCCACACAGGACAGGTCAATACAGCACACCCACTCTCCCCTCCCCAATCTAATTCTTCTTTTCATTTTTTATTCCCAACCTTTCCTTAAACTCTAGCTGAGGGAGAGAGTGATTACMAGGTTGTTTCTGGGAGATGAATTTGTGCTCTGCAATGACTCAAATCGTTATTAGTTTTTTCTCTGGCTTCATGATGGTACGAGCGAAGATAGCGCTCCTGGTGTAAGGAAGGTTTTCACAATCACCTTCCTGAAATTGTGTTTCATGTTATGGATTTTTTTTCTTTCTTCAATGTCCTGAAACGGTGACTGGGGACAATTATGGAAACACCCACTCTGGAGAGATGAGAAACGTTACAATGTGATTCAGATCACAGACGCAGGCACTACATCACGTAGACATCTCCAGACTACGGTGTTTAGGGTAGCGTCCATTTTATAAGGGCTGATCTAAAAGGTTGGTGCCAAACCAATGTCACAGATTGACCGTCTCCAAGTAGGTCACATGGCCTACAGTGCAGAAATGGTCATTGTCAATGGTGAGGGCCTAATCCATTGTGGTATGCTGGGATAGGCTCTAAACTCTGGGCCGCACAGGAAAGAGAAGAGGACCAGCTTCACACCACAGGCAGATAAGGAGGTAGTAGCTAGAGGAAACTGGGAGTCTTTTTAGAGCCAAGATGGATGGTTGTGATGCTCCATCATGGCACAACAGGGCCTCTGTCCCAATGATAAGGGATATTAAGAGCTGCCCTGGGAGAAAGGATCCTGCCCTCATTAACTGTGTGCTAGCGGGGCATATACAAGATGGGAATGGTTATAAGGCGCTATATAATCCTCCATTGACCTCTACCAGCCACTTGCATCCGTCTCAGAGCGGAGGTGGAGTTCAGGAACACATCCGCTGCCGCTGGCTGGAAATAGCGTGACTTGTGTGGGGTTGATTCATGACATGATTGGGTCCTTGGAGACAGTGGATAGTAGATGGCGCCGTACAGTAACAATACATTTATCTTCCTCTGAGACATCACTGTTATGTGTGATTACATTGAGAGTAAGAGATGACGTGAGGCCTTTGTATATGTCGTTTTTCCATCCTGATCATGGGGGGGATTTAATTAATTAAACCTCTTTGCTTGCAGGAAGCGATTGTTACTATTTAGAATTCGACAGTTTCCATAGGACCGAGAATGCAAATAATCCTTTAATCTTAGCAGTCGGTCACAGCCTCATAGCCGCCCTCCTGCATCCCTCATCACATTACAACTCACACAACTCACATTGGTCCYAGCAACCCTTTGTCCCATGTGAAATGCTTCAGGCTCGTAGCCATTGTGAGGTTCTAATGCTTTTTATTAGTAATTTCTTAGTGGTTTTAAATGTGATCAGTTGGTGCGCTGGCCTCCTACTGAGGGGAGATGGCAGAGAAAGTAACATTCAGTAAATTAGCCTCCCAAAGTGCATCAGCCCAGTCTTTAAGCACTGACCCGTCATACTAGTGTGTTAGCGTAGGAAATCCCAGGATACTTTGAACTGCTGAGGGCAGAGAAAGTACCATTCAGTAAACAATGAGGAAGTAGAAGGTCTGAGTGAGTCATCAGGGAGTTTTAACCTATAGATAACGAGGATTAGGCATGCGGGTGACATAACAGGTACATCACTGTGGTGCCCTGGTATAACCGACAGTTACTCATAGCTCAAGTCCATTTAGAGTTTCTGTCATCAGTGTACAATAGCCTACATCCTCTTTGTCATGCAAGGAGCCAAAGTGGAGCCGATGAATGAAATGGGATGCCGTCACTCTCGGCAACCAGCCCGTCCCCTTACTCCTCCTCAGTGGGTGGACGCTGGACAGACATTGTCCCGTTGCCAGGCTACGGCAGGGGAATGCATCACTTCGTTGTGTCATTTAACAACCGTGCGGATGATGTCCCTAGTTTTGTACCTTATTCATCTGACATTTCTACCGAGGGGGACCGGGGATGTGTCCCTGAATGACTTGCAGAACTGCTGCCAGTAAATGTCAACTCTAAGACCTAATGATTTTTAGTCGTTGACATGTTTTAATGTGTCCATAAAAGTAGAGAGGAACCAGTCCATTAAAGAGTAGATGGCAGAGAGTGGAGAGAAACTAATAAGGTCTATTTTTTATCGCCCAGTGCCTTTCAGAGTGACATAAAATTTGTTTTTGAGGAAGTTAGAAGGCTTCGTAATAATTGTATTTGAGGAAAATGACAAGAAAATAGAATTGGGGCTATAGTCTTCAACCCTGGTTTGTAATCCCTCATTCTCTTGCTCATAACAGACCATCGACCATCCAGTCTGTGACTGTCACAGATGGAAGATGCCGAAGTACCTACACATCAGGTGTGTATTCGTGTGTCTGCACCGTTCATAAAACAACAAAGTCCCCTTTCAGCATTCTAATAGGGTTGTTATCAAAGATAGTCTCCTATTTTACCCTCTGCAACGTGATAAACGATGGCCATAATCTGACTGCCATCTGTATCGACTGGGGCTGGGTCTGGGGCTGGGACTGGGGCTGAGACTGGGGCTGGGACTGGAGGAGTGGACTGGAGGAGTGGACTGGAGGACTGGACTGGAGGAATGGACTAGAGGACTGGACTGGAGGAGTGGACTAGCCCTGAGAGGAGAAGAGATAGGAGAGGCGGGTTGTTTAAAATAGTAGCAGTGCAATCAACCATTGATCTGGGGGACAAGGGGGGAGAGGGAGCCGGCCCTGCAGCGGCTCAAATTAATGCTAGGGTTTAAATTTTGATAAACGATGTATGAGCCGATGCGGAGAGACGGGAGAAACGAAGCGAGATAATTGTTTTGTTGGTGTTCGCTCCCTCGTCTATGATGCCCAGTGAAGGTCATGCTTTATTGAGTGTTTGGCAGTGTTTTTATCCATAACCATACTTGAAACACGAAACTATGGATAATGGCACTATTGAGTCTAGYGATCGCCGGAATCGTATATTTTACGAGCCTTCAACGCGGCCCATAAAGATGCAAAATACATTTCTCCATTCAAGGTGACAAAAAAAGCTGCCCATTAGCCAAGAGGAATTGGAGGCTGTTATATTTCTAATGCAATGCCATTGAGGGGGAGTAAAATATACATATGCAATGGTTTACAGAAACGGTAGTAGACCCTATAGGTGTCAGGTAAGTGGCATTCCGTTTGTASTTATGGACATCAGAGGCTGATGTTTCATTGCTGTGAGGCAGCTCTGAATGATGCAGTTGACTGCTGCTCAGACAGTGGAGCAGAGAGGAAGGTGACATGATCATCATGACAACAGTGATGCAGTCTCTTTGGGTTAACATTGCCTGTAGAAAGAGGACTGCTGCAACCGCTCTCTCTGTCTCTGCCTAGCCCTGGTCCCAGATCTGTTTGTCCTGTATAGCCAACTCCAATGGTTGTTGATATGCCAGGCGTTGCAGACATAGCAGGCATAACAACCACCATAGTAGACTACACAGCACAAACAGATGTGGCACCAGGCTAGTCTCTAACACACATAGTGACCTCCCTCTCTGATAGTCTCGTCACTTTCCAGTACAGGGTGATTGATGTATGGCGTCCGCTGGGTGGATGGTGGGATGGTTGTTTCCCTCTCTCAATTTCTGCCCTCTCTCTATTACATTTACATTTTAAATTTTAGTCATTTAGCAGACGCTCTTATCCAGAGCGACTTACAGTAGAGTGCATACATTTTATTACATTTTACATACTGAGACAAGGATATCCCTACCGGCCAAACCCTCCCTAACCCGGACGACGCTATGCCAATTGTGCGTCGCCCCACGGACCTCCGGTC